>NW_024423564.1:16860756-16983649 GCF_017311325.1 Ursus maritimus
CCCCCCCCCCCCCCCCCCCCCCCGAACTATAGTGCTGCCTCCAGCCTATACCTGGATACTCTGCAGGGGCCTGATTTGCAGCTCATTTCTCTACCATTGGCTTATTGTCAAGACCACACGGTCTTAATTACCAAAGAATTAGGATAACTCCTGATGTCTGACAGACTAAATCTATATCTCATTCTTCAGAATTCTTCAAGGTATTCTTGGTCTTTTGCTCTTCCAGATACACACATATATATTAGATTCATTATTAGGAATTTTAAAAGCTTCATTGCTATTGTATATGATGCCTATTTATAGTTACGATTGCTTTGTCAATATTTATAGTTACTAATGCTTTGATGCTGATTTGTAGAACAAACTTTATAATTGATAATTACTGGTTTTGTTTCAAGAAAGCTCGCTGATGCCTATAATAGTTCGTGGTTCTATGGGACTGTCTAGACCGGCTATCATTATATACACAAATGGCTTCTTTTCTTCCTTTCCAAATATTGCATACTTTCTTTTTTTTCTTCTTAATGTGTCATTTATAACCTTCTGGACAAAATTGAATAAAAGTGGTGTTCCCTTCTCATTCTTGATTTTTAAAGGAAATGTTTCTCAACTTTTTTGAAAATGAATTTGCTAAGATATAATAAACGAATTTTACCCAGTTAAAGAAATTCTTGTCTCTTACTAGTTCGCTAAGAAATTTTTTAAAAATTCTAAGTTATTGTTGAATTTTGTTGTCTCTTCCATTTATCAGGAGGATCCTGTATATAATTTTTGTTGGGATTAATGTAGAGCATGAAATCAGCCACAATACCTGACTTGCTAAATGTAACACAGAGGCCCCTGGGGGCGGAGGGAAGGTTTTGGAGAAGGGCATAGGCCTTTGGAATGCTGAGGCCTGTGGGACCACTCTGCGGTTGGAATGCCTGGAATGCCGTGGGGAGTTGCGTTTTCCCCCCCCAACCCCCACAAGCTTTCTTAGCCCAAACAGCCCCTCTGTGATCTAAGCAAGGTAGGCACTGTCCCTTTGGCTATGTTTAGCATAACTCATAGAACACACAGATTAGCATATTATAACAGATCCTCCCAGTTCCAGTAAGACCCCTTGTCACAAGTCATGCACTTGAGAAACAGTGATAAGGATTTGTGATTATCCTGAAGGACCAATTAAAGTGAGAGCAAAGAAGAGCAAAGGGTCTTGTCTCTGAGCGTTGACCCCCTTTCCTTTCCTCTTCTTTCACAGCAAAGTTTGGAGTAATCTTTCATCCGCTGGTACCGGGATTGCGGGCCGTTCCTGGGAAATTTTTTTTCTTTTTTAAATTGGTACATGTGTGATGTGGCTTGACTATAATTATAAACATGCATACCCATATAAGTCTTTCCATTTGTATATACATACTTGCATATATATGTGTGTGTGTACACACATGCTTTTCTGCATTTGGTTTTCTAAAATTTTGTTTACAATTTTTGCATCCATTTTTACAGGTGATATTGGCCTCTTTCTCATACCTATCTATAGTACCGATATCAAAGTTTCACTATCCACATAAAAGTGATTTGGAGACTTACTCTCTGAATGAGTTTATATTAAGACAAAATTTATATGTTTTAATTAATACTGATGACACATTGCCTGTAATATCGTAAGGATAAAACAAATATATGAATCCTATAGCATAAATCCAAAAACTCAGCAGCCTTCCCTTTCTAACCAGGAGACCTACTCTTAATGCTAACAGCAGACTAGAGGGATTATCCTGTCAGTTTCCCTGTGAAGCTCCTTTTGTCATTTTCATGGTGAGATTTTATATATTTCTGGCCTCTTCTGACTGTTTTGGAGTTAATTTCTGCTCCCAGGTTAAGTAACTGATAATAACTCACATTATTTCTGAGTACTTACTCCAAGAATACAGAAGTTAATTTTAATGGATCCACTTAATTCAGGTACCAAGCTTATGGTAAGAACTTTATAAATATTATTTAAATCTGAAAAAAAAATTTTATGAGGATAGATAAAGAAACTGAGGCACAGAGAGGTGAAGTAACTTCCTAAGGTCATTTAGCTCATAAGTCAGAGACAGGATTCAAGCCTACGCATTATGTATCCTGAACTCCTGCCTTTACCCACAGATGATGTTGCTGACCCCCTCAGTTTTCTAGGCATTTCCCTGGCAGACCCTTACTCTAGTACTTACTAAAGTAAAATTTTTGATACCTAATACATGTCAGATGAGATACCATTATGTTTTCTAAATATTCATATTACATATACTGATAAAGAGCAAGACACTATACGTTTATAGGTGTTTGAATCTTGGGTAAACTAGAAATGAAAATTTTGTCTTGTGTAAAACCAGAGCACTTAATTGAATGCAGAAAACTAATTGTATTTAGAACATTCTGAGCTGAGAGAGAATGGTGTTGACACAGGGAAGTATACTGAAGAAATTAAGAAATCAGGTACTTTATATAGAATGCATTGCGCATTGCTTGCGATTTTGTGAATTCTTATTACTTTAAATGGCAGACAGACTTTCGAGGCCTCTGAAGTTGGTTATTAGTTTCACATCTAAATAAACATTGGGAAGAAGAACCCACGTAGGGACTCCCAGTTGAGCGTGGCCTAGTTCAGTAGCATGATCCCGAGTCAACTCACTAGATAGTAAAGGGTTAAAGAAACGTTCTGTATAGTAGCCGATCCTTTTGGTGCCCAAGTCAGATCCTCCTAGCATTCCCAACCAGGTCAGGCCCCTAGTGTCTTCTGTCAGCCCCTGAGACTCCACGATTGAAGACTTCTTCTCAGTTTATACACCGGCTAGGCCAGAAGTGCTGAGGTGTTTACACTGTAGGTCCTACAGTTATGAATGTAAGTCGGAGCTCAAATACCCTCAGCTTCCTTGCCCCATTCGATGGGGGTTAGGACAACTCTGAGTCATTTTCTACTCTGCCAAAGTCCTCAAAGAAGACTAGTCACAGTTTCCCACAGTGCTACCCTGTTCAATATCACACCATTTTTTTAGAAGTGGGGGAGGTTAAAACTTTTTTGTCTCGGGGCGCCTGGGTGGCTCAGTGGTTAAGTGTCTGCCTTCAGCTCAGGGCGTGATCCCGGCGTTATGGGATAGAGCCCTGCACCGACCGGGCTCCTCTGCTATGAGCCTGCTTCTTCCTCTCCCACTCCCCCTGCCTGTGTTCCCTCTCTCGCTGGCTGGCTTTCTCTCAAATAAATAAATAAAATCTTTGAAAAAAAAACCAAAACTTTTTTGTCTCTTTTTCCAACTCACCATGTTGTGTTTCTTGAAATCACCTCCCAAGGTAATCTATGGTAATCTATGTCCTCTCATTACTCGTATATCCCCCCATAACTATTTTTTAACTGTGATATTCAAATTACCACCCTAAGCACCAGGCTGGCTACATAATTTCTGGGGCTCCCTGCAAATGAAAATATAGAGCCCCTTGTTCAAAAAGCAAGAAAAAAAGTGCCCCTAAAGGTCCTAAACGTAAAACCTCTTCTGCTATTTCTCTTTCAATCTGTCAAGGTGCTTTTATTCACTGTTTAATATTGCAGAATGCAGATGCCCGGTGCTACCAGAGAGCCTCTCCCTGTGACTGTGCATGTTCACTCACAGTCCACTGATTGCTGGATTCCTCTTCTCACCAGTCACTGATATGCTACATCCTGGCCAGGGGCAGAGAAGTCAAGCTCCCTTCCCCAAGGCATGGCTGCCCCAGCTCACAGCTGGGAAGAAATTACCAAGGAATTACAACCTCTAAAACAGGACACATGGGGTACCTGGATTGGGGGTGAGCTACAGACTCACTCCCACCAAGTTACCCACCAAATATGCCATGAGACTGTAAGCCCTAGAAAGGGATGGGCACAGCCATGCCCAGCTAACTCTGAGATGCCATAGGACAGACACAGGCAGCCTTGGCTCTCCTCAAACTTATGCCCAGTTCTCTACCAGGGGTGGAAGGAAGCAGCAATGACTGGGTGGGTATAGGGAAGGGGAGGCCAGGCAGGCCTGGGACATCAGGGGCAGGAGGTGGCAGCTGTCATGGGGGAAGGGGGTGGGTTGTGGGGAGGAAGGAGCCAGGAGGGGCACAGATGCTAGGGGTTGGTAGAGCACTTATCATTGAACCTCTCCTGGAATGGTAGAGGGTAGGGGATTAAGTAGGAGGTGGGGCTGTATGTGAGTTGAGGCTCTAAGCTGTGACCAAAGAGCATTAAACGCCGAGTACGTGGCATTCTTCTGAGTAGGAGTTCCTAGAGTGACAGCACTAGTCCTATATCCATGAAGCCAGCCTTGCTGAGCACAAATCCTTGAGTTCATTCACCCCTAAAATCGCATTCTTTTCTTTCTCAATCCTATCACACTGACCACATCCATCACCTTGCAAATTTCTTATGTTGAAGGTTTTGCATTTTCCACTTCCCAGTGGGTTTCAAAGAAACCATACACATATTATTTAGTTTACATGACCTACTTCCAAATCACTCTTACATCATTTTCCCTCTTTTCAAGTACATGGACCTCTCTTATAACAATGAATTCCATTCTACCTCTAATTGTCTACCAGCTTTAATGCCCTTAATGCATGTGGGTACTGTATTTATAATTTTTTTTCTCCATACATATCTCCTGACATCATTCTTGGTGCTTTTGTGATGCCTGATGACATCATTATAAAGCTAGATTTTTTTTTTTTTTTAGATTTTATTTATTTATTTGACAGAGAGAGACAGCCAGTGAGAGAGGGAACACAAGCAGGGGGAGTGGGAGAGGAAGAAGCAGGCTCCCATCTGAGGAGCCCGATGTGGGGCTCGATCCCGGAACACCGGGATCATGCCCTGAGCCAAAGGCAGACGCTTAATGACTGCGCTACCCAGGTGCCCCATAAAGCTAGATTTCTATGTCAACTACATTTCCATTGAATACCTTCTTCAGTTCACAGCCAGGTCCTGAGGCCAACAATTAAAGCAATGCTCTCATGATCATTTCTATTCTGTTTAAGGTCCCGACCTAGTCTCTATCATATGGGGTCACTGCAGACATGGTGGTGGCTCTCTGGGTACTCACCATCAAGAGGACCTTCCATTAGCCAACACTGGCTGCACATACACGTTTGGGAAAGCAGGGTTATTCTGAAAAAGAGCAGTCAGTGCGGCTGGAAATCTAGGGAGGATTTTAGGAGGTAGAATTTCATCTGGGTCTTCAAGACAATTCCTCTACCAACAAGATCGAACTCTAAGGAACCTCATAATGCACAATACATAACTCCCATTTTTACTACTAAACATAGTTGGAGACAAACAGGAAACAGTGCAGACTAGCCTTACTACAAGTCTGTAGTTTCATTAATACTTGGCAATCCTTTTTTTTTTTTTTTTTTTTAAGAGAGAGAGAGGGCATGCACAAGTCGGGGAGAGGGGCAGAGAGAGAGGGAGAGAATCCCTCAAGCAGATTCCTCCCCACTGAGCATGGAGCCCAATTTGGCTTTACCACCCTGAGATCATGACTTGAGCCAAAATCAAGAGTCAGACACTTAACCTACTGAGCCACCCGGGGACCCCAATACCTGGCAATACTTTGGCATATCTGTAAAAGAATCCTTATCCCCAGGTTTTTCCAACTTTTCTACTCTCATTTCAAATCTCTCCTCTCTCATTTTGCCTAAATAACTACATGTCATTCTTTCTGAATCACCTCATCCAGCAGCCCACAGAAAACTCCTATAACATTCATATGCTAATCATGTCAGCCACCAGTCTGGATTGGCTGCTTTTTCATGACTTCTAATCACTCACTGGGTTTGTCTTTACTCAAATGGTCAATACTGTTTGTTAAGTGCACACATTTCCTTAATTCAATTATCTCCATCCTCATTAAAAAAATAAATAGTTTTGCTTCCAACTTTACTAAGAAAGAGTCCAGGTGACTGAAGGTGCCTAGCTTTGTCCTGCAAGTCCAACTTTGATGTCTTTAATTGCCTCCCCTTTCTCCAGTCTACAATCTCCTACTATTTGTGACAAGCAAGTAACCCCTTGCCTAGCCCTGCAAGAAAGATCAAATTAAAATTGGCTACCACAGATTATAAACTAAGCTGTAATCCATTAGGCAGAGGACTGAAGCTCATTTTACCTATTGGGAAAAAATTTAATTGAAAATGATTTTATATTATTTAAAAAATATTGAGTAATATACCTTTGATGTATAGATTTTTAGCACATTCTTGAAGGCATCTTTAATGACACCATACTGAGATCCTACCGGTTGATTTTTTATATTCCATTTTTTTTTTTTAAAGATTTTATTTATTTATTTGACAGAGAGAGAGAGACAGCCAGCGAGAGAGGGAACACAAGCAGGGGGAGTGGGAGAGGAAGAAGCAGGCTCCCAGAGGAGCAGGGAGCCCGATGTGGGGCTCGATCCCAGAACCCCGGGATCACGTCCCGAGCCGAAGGCAGATGCTTAATGACTAAGCCACCCACGCGCCCCTATATTCCAGTTTTTCTTATCAGAAATTCTTCATAAATACCTAAGTATATACATGACTATAGTTACTGAGATACTATAACTAATGGGATTCTTTTTGTAGGCTCACTTTCTACATTAAATGGGATATTATCTAAAATCCTTTTCCTACTTACTTTACTCATATATCCTACCATCGGGGAACATAGGTAAGACGGGGTGTATGTAACTATTTTGATCATCAAAAGAAGAGTGTAAACTTATGTTAAAATTGTTCTCTTTTATCTTTATATATTCCCTGAAGTGAAATGCTAGAGGTGATAAAGTGAGAGAGAAAGAAACTTGGTAATAATAGGAACTCAGCAGATAGCAAAGTTCACACTTTTCCACCTTCATGTTCTAGCACTTTTATCCTGAACTGTTAATTGTTCTTACAACTTAACTCTTTAGTGCCAGGGAAAAAAAAAAAAAAAAAAAGGTAATATATTCCCATGGAAAATGATCATCATTAAATTTTTAGAGCAAGAAAGATTTTCATTTACAAAGATTTTCTTGTTTTTTGTTAATGAAAATAAATTTTAAAATTCGCATACCCCCTTTTTTGCTAATGTAGTAGTCTGCAGAATGTTTGGAAGCAACTTAAGTGTTTTTCTTTAAGTGGTGCTAGAAAGATGAGTTATGTGCATGTGTCTCTCCTGAAATTAACTCCATGCTAACTAGAAAGATAACTTAGTTCATAGTATGAACAACTTTTTCAATCCTGGAAATAAAGTTCAGAAAGCTTAACATCTTCTTTGAATAGGAAACAAAATTCCTTAAAAAAGCACCTTTGGTTTTGTCAGTTGCTACTTAACCTTTTCATCTTCCTCTAAAGAACCAACCATTTTCTCCTTGTGTCTCCCTCCTTCACATCTGCCTGCCTTCCCCCTCGGGAAGACAGCCGTCAGGACCGCTGGAGCCCTGCTTTCCCCCATCTGGTCTGCAGAAACCAGTCTGGAGTCTTCCCAGTCACAGCTTCACACCAGGCCAAAGTCAAGGCCCTTCCAGATGGCTGACTGAAGTGGCTTTAGGAGAGGCTGGGAAGAAAATTAAGGGCAGTACTGCAAATTATATAATAGAAGCCTAGAATTTAAGCATACACATTTTCATATTTAGCACCTCTTGAAAGGAAATTTTTATAATAGAACTGCTTTATATTTAGATCTGTATCATCCTTGGTTGCCTTATCTTGTTCCAGCCCTCTGAGGGTACTCTATAAATAATAGTGACACAAAAGCCGCAGCATCTTTTGCAGAAGGTAAATGTTCTGTGTATACCGAGCTGTTGTTGCAACTGGCTCATCCTTACTAGAACCTTTACTGTGCCTATTTTTAATGTGTCCTTGTCTTATGACTTTTGTAATAAAAAGTGGAAGAAAATAGGGATACATAGGATTTCTGTAAACATAAAACCCATGATGCTTGCTCATTCATCTTTGAATGTCTGGCACATAGTAGGTGATCAATAAATATTTACTGAATGAAGAGGGCCATTGTGCTCTGACAAAGTTAAGACTATGGTCTTCTCATCACAGTATGTTATGTAGTTAGGTTTACAAACAGATATCCCTCATTTCCTATTTTATTCTTTCTGATGCTGTTTTATTATTATTACTATTATCAACTTGCTTATCTATCCCAAAGTAATAGAATGCATTCTCATTTTCATTGATATATATATTCTCACAGAGCAATTAATTAAGTTATCTCACAAATACTTAATTGAGAATCTGTGAAATAAAATGCATGGGGAACATAGCCCAGCCTTTAAATAGCTTATAGTTCTTGAGGAACAGAGGTGAATTAAACCATCACCTAATGTATTTTAGTCATAATAAGTTTTATGAAGGAAAAGTTCAGATGTTACGAAGGCATTAAATGGGAAAAAGTGCTTTGGCCTCATTTACCATTTGTTTCATTTCTTACATTTTGGGGTTCAATTCAGTTAAAACACATTTCTGATAATTTTACAGCTCATTCCAATTGAGATGCTCTCAATCAATTCCTAGTAGTCATACTATTCAATGGCCATGTGTATAGAGTTTTGGGTATTTTACAGTAATTAAAGTCACCAGTTATGGTCTTCTTATTTGAAAACTGAAACCTCTCTGATCAGAGCAAAGATGCTCAGGTTTCTCTATAACGCCCAAGTTAGATAAGAAAATCTGATTGTTCTCTAACTACTAACAAACTATAAAATGTTCTCTCCCAGAAGGTCAGGTTCTTGACTGATACTCAATCTGGAATCTGGCATGGTTTCTGCAAATCTTTCTCTCTACTCATGTGTGAGAAAGTGAAGTTTTAGAAAAGTCTAGCCTGTTATCTGCTAACATGGAATTGCTGGTTGCACAATGTCACACATACGTACTATAAACAGAGTTTTATTACTTTTATAGCACCTCATGTAGCTTTTAGAATATTTGAAAGTGTGTGCCTTTAAATGATTATCAAGTACTTCTTTCCAAAGAAGAACTTTTTCAGAATAGCTGAAGAGGAAAAGTTCCCCTGAATGTCAATTTACATTGTATCTCTTTTACCCGCAAGTTTATCTTTCTGTGAACAATTTCCAGGTCATCATTCAAGAGCTTAATAACTGGACTGTAGTCTTCCATCACATTGTTAAAAGACTGCTTCCCCTGGTTTACAAATTCTACAAATATCTTATAACCATACTCTGGAAGGGTGGTTTAAATTCTCCATACACCTTCACGATGAGATAGTAGCCGCTGATTACTGAAATTCATACATCTACATATGACTTTGAAAATTACATAAACATGGAAAAAATATAAGGGATTTCAAGAAGCCCGTCTCCATTCATTATATATTTTTTTCCCTGAGAGAAAGTCATAGTTAAAATGTGGTGTATATCAATCACTTCAGGCTTCTAGTCTTCTCTGTGTGAGCCTCTGGACTGTGGACTTCACAAGTGTTTCTCAGTTTCTTTCTTTTTACTTCCTTAGGTGGGACGAGATGCTAGGGTGGGATGGAGCTGAGTACTTTCCTTCTCCCAGGTCAGTTAGGCTCTGATAATACTCTAGCAGGTTAGGCTTTGGTTAAGAATTCTCCCTGAGGGCAGGCCTCATTAAGAAGTCAGTACTCTATATGGTACTGACACAAAAGTAGATACCTAGATCAAAAGAACAGAATAGAAAGCCCAGAAATAAAGCCGCAGTTATATCTTCAATTAATCTTCAACAAAATAGGCTAGAATATGCAATGGGAAAAAGATAGTCTCTTTAGCAAATGATAGGAAAACTGAATGCTACATCCAAAAGAATGCAACTGGACCACTTTCTTTCACCATGCACAAAAAATAAACTCAAAATGGATTAAGGACCTAAATGTGAGACCAGAAACCATAAAAATCCTAAAAGAGAGAACAGGCAGTAATTTCTCTGACATTGGCCATAGCAACATTTTTCTACATATGTCTCTTGAGGCAAGGGAAACAGTAGCAAAAATAAACTATTGGGACTACATCAAAATAGGGGCACCTGGGTGGCACAGCGGTTAAGCGTCTGCCTCCGGCTCAGGGCGTGATCCCGGCGTTAAGGGATCGAGCCCCACATCAGGCTCCTCCACTGTGAGCCTGCTTCTTCCTCTCCCACTCCCCCTGCTTGTGTTCCCTCTCTCGCTGGCTGTCTCTATCTCTGTCGAATAAATAAATAAAATCTTTAAAAAAATAAAAAATAAAAAAAATAAAATAAAAAAAATAAAATAAAAAGCTGCACAGCAAAGGAAACAATCCACAAAACTAAAAGGCAGTCTATGAAATGGCAGAAGATACTTGACATACCCAATAAAGGGTGAATATCCAAAATATATAAGGAATTTATACAACTCAACACCAAAAACACAAATAACCCAATTAAAAAATGGGCAGAAGACACAAACATATATTTCTCCAAAGAAGACACACAGATGGCCAAAAGATACATGAAAAAATGCTCGATATTACTTGGCATCAGGGAAATACGAATCAAAGTCACAATGAGATACCACTTCACACCAGTCAGAATGGTTAAAATTAACAATTCAGGAAACAACAGATGTTGGGGAGCCTATTATACTGTTGGTGGGAATGCGAACTGGTACAGCCACTCTGGAAGACATATGGAGGTTCCTCAAAAAATTTTAAAAACAGAACTACCCTATGATCCAGTAATTGCACTACTGGATATTTAAAAGAATACAAAGACCCTAATTCAAAGGGATATATGCACCCCTTTGTTTATAGCAGCATTATTTACAATAACCAAATTATGGATGCAGCCTAAGTGTCCTTCAAAAGATGAGTGGATAAAGAAGACGTAGTACATATACACAATAGAATATTACTCAGCCACAAAAAAGAATGAACTCCTGCCATTTCAACAACATGGACGGAACGAGGTAACATAATGCTAAGTGAAATAAGCCAGAGAAGGACAATACTATATGATTTCATTCACATGTAGAAACAAAACAAATGAGCAAAGAAATAAAAAAAGAGAGACAAACCAAAAAACAGACTCTTAACTGTGGAGCACAATCAGGTGGTTACTGGAGGGGAGGTGAATGGGGAGAGGGGTGAAACAGATAAAGGGGATTAAGAGTACACTTATCTTGAAGAGCACGGAGTAATATATGGAAGTGTTGAATCACTATATTGTACACCTGAAACTAATATAACTATGTTAACTACATTGGAATTAAAGTAAACTTAAAAAAAATAAAGAACTCAGTACTCTGCACTACAGGCATCCCCCACTTTTTGAAAGTTCACATCATACCACTTTATGAAAGCCCTATATTAGTACCTGTTTTTGTTAACTGAAGGAAATCTGTTGAGGATTGTCACGTTTGTGTAAATAGCATTCAGCACCTGTTCGGCAGCGCACACTCCGAACAGCGAGAGCAGCCCTGCCAAGCTCCTTGCCCAGGAAACTCCACCGAGCATCTCTGCATCCAGCCACCATAGCTTTGAATTGTGTCTATGAGCAACTGTGCTTTATCTTGATGTATTTTGTGCATTTATTAGCAAGACGGGGTGGGAGGCAAAAAAAAAAAAAAAAGTTCTTATAAGACAAAGAATAAAGAACGGGGAATAGACAAATAGAAAATATCTAATGGGCTGGGGTCATATAGTCAACCTAGTTTGGACTGAGAAAGCCCAGAGTTGGTTCTGCATTTGGGGATTGTCTGACTGGATATTCTGTATTTCTGGTCAAGTGATAAAACAGAATTTGGGGCGCCTGGGTGGCTCAGTCATTAAGCGTCTGCCTTCGGCTCAGGGCGTGATCCCAGGGTCCTGGGATCGAGGCCCACGTCAGGCTCCCTGCTCCACGGGGAGTGCTGGGAGCCTGCTTCTTCCTCTCCCACTCCCCCTGCTTGTGTTCCCTCTCTCGCTGGCTGTCTCTCTCTCTCTGTCAAATAAATAAATAAAATCTTAAAAAAACAAACAAAACAAAACAAAAACTCTGCACACTGGACAAAACAAAGCAGAAGATGAGCTCATTGCAAAGGTTTTGACCTGTAAGCCAACAGGAGCAATGAGTTCTGAGTCACTCACAGACTAATTGTATTTAAATATTTTTTATCAGGTAAAGTGACAACTTCCAACCTCCCTATGTGCATAACCCAACCATTATAATTTCCAGTTTTCTCTATGCATTCATAAAAATGTATAAATATAGCTATAGCCACAAGGATACAATACCAATAACAATGACTCTATCCTTCGCTTCACAATATTATCTCCCCAGAATATTGAGTATAGGTTGACACCATTCTTTCAGCCATATAACATGCCATAGTGTTGACGTCAATGATATAGTCATTATGTTATTAGTGGACATTTGTGTTGTGAGATCATCCCTTTATATTCCTGAAATTTCTGACCATGTTTTAATGGTAATTGAACAAAATAGAAATGTTCTCTGCCATTTGGGATGCTGGGTAGAAAGGGATTGCCTAATGCGTTATATGAATTATATAGTAGAACACATTTCAGTGGTTTTGCTAGATCTTTTGCTAGAAAAAAGTTTTGCAGTAAAGTATCTCTTTCAGCATTTAGCAACCAGGGCTTTATGAGAGGTACTTCCTATATTATGCAACAGGTGTGGTAAAAAGAAGTTCTACATACCCCTCCTCCCCCAAAAATATCACGTTGCTTCACTTGTTTAGAATCAATCATTTTACTGAAACAATTTCATTAGCTATAAATGCACTATCTGGAATAATTTAAAAGTGAAATTAACCCAAACTCATAGTAGGTTAGAATATATGTTCCTGAGAACAAGGCAGATAATTGGAGAGAAAGGGATACATGTTTTTTGATGAAGGAAATTGGCAAATATTAATACCTTATTTCAAAATAATGCACTTATTTCAGGGTAGCTAATTTTAGATATACTTGTTTTACTGTATTTTTTCCTTATAGAACTTATTATGATTATCTGATATTCATCTTCTATTTTTTTTTTAAATTTATTTATTTGTCAGAGGGAGAAAAAGTACACACAGACAGGGGGACTGTCAGGCAGAGGGAGAAGCAGGCTCCCCACTGAGCAGACAGCCTGATGTGGGACTTGTTCTCAGGACTCTGGGATCATGACCTGAGCCAAAGGCAGATGCTTAACGACTGAGCCACCCAGGTGTCCCTGATATTCATCTTTTAAAAAAGCACCACGTGACTTTACCTATCTATGACCATGTCTAAATAGAAATATCAAACATTTTTTCAAGTTTTATATATTTTAGTGTTGAATTTCAGCACAAGCAATTAGACTATGTAATAAATTAAAGCTATTTTGATACAGCATATTGATTACTCCCTAATGTGATATATGATTTTTAGGACATCATATACCTAGGCCTCAATGTGTCAAATCACTGTATATTAAATTTTACTATTTAATTGTGATTTAATGCCATGGAGAAGAGGTTGGCAAAATTTTTCCTTAAAGGGCAGATAGTAAAAAAAAAAAAAAAAAAAAATCTGCAATGAGTAATATCATACCTGTTGCAATGATTCAGCCCTACCATTGTAGGATAAAAGCAATGATAGGCAATTAGGCAATATATGAACTTATGTGTCGCAATAAACTTTATACACAAGAACAGATGATGGGAGGGATTTGGCCTGTAGGCAAAATTTCTCTGATCCCCGCCAGAGCTGAAAGTGAGACTGGGGATTGCTAAATGGGTGTGGTTGGGTAGAAAGGCATGCTCATCCTAAAATCAAAGTTTCAGGTAAATTTCTGAGCTGAAATATTTTTACATAATTCTTTCTCTCACGATTTGAAAATAAATAAACAGGGGCGCCTGGGTAGCGCAGTCATCAAAGCGTCTGCCTTCGGCTCAGGGCATGATCCCGGTGTTCTGGGATCAAGTCCCACATCGGGCTCTTCCGCTGGGAGCCTGCTTCTTCCTCTCCCACTCCTCTGCTGTGTTCCCTCTCTCGCTGGCTGTCTCTCTGTCACATAAATAAATAAAATCTTAAAAATAAATAAATAAATAAATAAACAAACAAACAGGTCTAAAACACTGGCTTCAGATGATAGCAAAGAGCCGCAACAGAAATTTTCTATGTTAATACTTTGTCCTGGACTTTATTTTTTTTTAAGATGTATTTATTTATTTACTTATTTGAGAGAGAGAGAGAGAAAGCAAGCAGGGAGAAAGGCAGAGGGAGAGAGAGAATCTATAAGCCTACTCCCTGGCTGAGCACGGGCCTGATGCAGGGCTCAATCCCAGGACCCTGAGATCATGACCTGAGACAAAACCAAGAGTTAGCCACTTAACCAACTGAGCCATCCAGGCGCCTCTGTGCTGGACTTTAATATAATTGGTAAAAGATAAATATATTATAATAAAAAATGAAGAATAAAAATAAAAAGTCAACAAAGAAGTCACTCATTGGTCTCAGATTATTGTACCAGGCTTTAGGAGGTAAGATATTCTGAGGTTAACAGTACATGCTGGACTTCAACCAGTTCTGGATTCTACTCCCCAAGGGTGGAATATGAATTACTTATTTCCAATCTACAATAGACTGTACCACGCTCTTAGAGAATATTACACTTCTCCACCTCACTAACATCAGGCTAGGGCATAGACTTGACTTAGCCTATGATATATGAATGCAAGTGCTATATGCCACTTCTGAGCATAAAATGCATGATCTATTAGGCGACTCTGCCATTGCTTTTTCTCTTTTACATCAGAATCTTATGTTTCAGGTAGGACCTGCTTCTCTGGCCTACATCCCAGAAAGAAGAAGACACCTGGAGCAAAGTCACAGTTGACCTACAGCCAGCACGTAAAGAGAAGAAATAAACCTTAGTTGTAACTAACTAGGATTTCCAAGATATTTCCTTCCATAGTATAACTTACTGAAAGATGACATAAAAATTGCTTACAGAAGTCGTTTGCTAGTCTAATACCAAAATGTGAGACTGACCTTAGAGCCCAGCAGTAAGCAACAAAGGCTGGAAAAATGGCAACCTATGTTATGCATTTGGAGAGCATTTGATAAAAATCATTCTTGCAACTACCTGAAGGAAAGGTAATATACTGAGCAAGTCGGTGCCTTCAGGCAAAATTGTCGTGAAACAGACTGGTACTAATGTGTGCTGGTAACTGTTGGTTGTACTGACAATATACAGTGATAAAAGAGAAAACTCCGGAAAGGATTACAACTGGGGAATAGAGAGAATCCAGAAATTCTGGGACTTCTAGGGTGAAAGAGGCAACTATTTCTTATATATAACTAGTAAAAGATAAAACTGAGAATTTTTTTAAAATGAAAAAAAAAAAAAAACAGTTTAAAGGCACTTTGAGGGGCGCCTGGGTGGCTCAGTCGGTTAAGCGTCTGCCTTCGGCTCAGGTCATGATCCCAGGGTCATGGGTGCAAGCCCTGCTTCAGGCTCCTTGCTCAGCAGGGAGCCTGCTTCTCCCTCTCCCTCTGCCTGCTGCTCTGCCTACTTGTGCTCTCTCTCTGTCAGACAAATAAATAAAATCTTTAAAAAATAAAATAAAAAAAATAAAACACATTTTGAACTTCTGGCTTTTTCATGAGCAGGAAGCAGGATAAGAAAATTGCTCAGCACTCTCTAATTGTTTCTTCATACATACCCCAAAATTATAATGGTAAAGTGAAACTACTCTAAGAATAAATGAAGAACCGCGTGGAGCAGCGAGCTGAGGAGCTACCCGAGAAACAGTCTGCTGTCCCAGGAGAGAGCTGCGTAATACTGGTCAAGGAACATTCCCCACCTTGCGGCTCCTTGCCACATTTGTCCAGTAAGGTTTTGTAATTGCTACGGATGGGAGTATGTATTATTGTGAGATCCTGAGATTTCAGCTTCTGTCATGACTGGATGGGACTTTAGGGAGAAATGAATGTATTTTAGCTGAGGGTGGGAGAAAACCTCTGTGACCAAGAGGATAAACGCTTTGCGACCGAGGTCATTACTTGCTGTTTCCCCCAATAACGGAATTACCTTTCTCCAACCGATTTCACCAGCCTTTGCTATGGTCTTGACTGGGTTAAGGAAATGTTAGTGGAGGAGACAAATGCCACTTCAAAGCAGGAGCTTTCACAGCTATCACATGGGCCTCCCGATGCCCTTTTTCCCTGCCATGAGATGCACGAAGCTCTTTTGGCATTTATTTAAAAAAAAAAAAAAAAAAGCCTAGGTTGCAGTCAATGACAGGCACTAAGCAACATCTCACTGAGCGTTTCCACTCTACTATGTCTAATATTGTGGATGTTATAAAAGAACTTTGTAAAAGCTAAGAAAATTTACCAATACTTAGTTCTTTTTTTTTTTTTAAGATTTTATTTATTTATATGACAGAGAGACAGCCAGCGAGAGAGGGAACACAAGCAGGGGGAGTGGGAGAGGAAGAAGCAGGCTCCCAGCAGAGGAGCCCGATGTGGGCTCGATCCCATAACGCCGGGATCACGCCCTGAGCCGAAGGCAGACTCTTAACAACTGAGCTACCCAGGCGCCCCCCAATACTTAGTTCTATTGGAAATTTAAGTTTATCTTTTTCTGCATACCTAATACAAATGGTATGATTTGCTTATCTAAGTCATACAATATTACATCATTATATTAAAGGACATAATAAGACCCATGTTACTGAAGGAAACATTGAATAATGCACAATTGAAAAAGTCTTAAAGCATGTTGGTTGATGGTTATGAAGAAAATATCTTTTTTTTTCTTTTTCATTGAGATCCAGGCTGCATAAAAAGACAATCACTTTTTTCTTTATATAATTGCTTAAAGTTAAAGCTGCTCTATGAATCTGAATTATTAAATAATTAAACCTATTTAGAGTTCTGAAGGAAGGTAATGCTGACTAGTTAATTGGTGTGTTCGCCTTCTATTTAAAGCTTTGCCAGGCTTTCTCTTTAAATACTCACATTAAAATGACTCTGAAGCTATCTAAACCTTGTTGTTGTTTTTAACAATTGAAGAAATACGTTTTTGGAGTGCATGCAGGAAAACAAAGGTTGATAAATTTAATCTGGACAATTGCATAAATAGAACTGTTTGCACAATTTGCCTTTTGTATATAGTTTCAGATTGCAAATTACATCATAGCTTCTAAGTATTTATAAGCTAACCAAGGTCTCTTTTTATATAATTATGACTTTTTAAAAATCCAGGATAGAGGCTGTAAGCATAGCTATTTCCAAAGTCTGCAATAAAGCCACAACTGGAAACTGTTAGCCTGTGTTAACATTCTATTTGCTCATGGCCTAACAAGAGCAGTCAAGTTTATTTATGGATGTGTCTCCATCTCTGCAGTTCAAGTATCTACTTCTCATTCTTTCCTGCTATCATTAGCTCTTTTTCTGAAAGTTAATACTTTGTCAATATAGCACATTTTTAGAAACTAGGTTTAAAATCTGATCAAACTGAAAGTTGAAACAACACTAGAGCTCTCTTACAGAGGCTTTTTTTTTTTTTCAGAGGTTTATGCCAGGGGATTCTTATAAATAGATCCTTCTAGAACTTGTGGTAGCTGAAACTAGTACTATATCAAATATTTTTTGTGTTTTGAATTCAAACCTCTTTGAGGATGAAAAGCAGCTACTGAGGACACATATGTTTAACTGTAAATTCTTATAATTATTTACTTATTCTATGCCATTTGTGCATGCTCTTGTCATTCCATCCTTTCTTTTCTTGGAAGACATGTTATGATTATTATTACAAAGTGGGTAGAGTAACCTACATTTCTTTTTCTCAGTTCACTGCCAGGTGATGAGCTAAAATGAAAATTAAATTTTTTTTCCCCAGCCAATTTGATTTATTTGGGTGGATCATCAGTAATTTAGAATTCAATGTAAACTTCAGGAAACTGTTTCCCATATTCCTTCTACAGCAGTAAGTAGTTATAAAGCAAATAAAACTAAAAAGAAATATTTATTGAAACCAAGTAGTACTATAGTAAAAGTTGCCTCATGTTTTAGATTACATCTTAAAATGATTACCCTGAAACCTTCCAGTTTATAAAAAAATGTTTAAAAATGTAAATAAGATGAAGATTAAAAGGAAAAAGCCAGCACCATTTCTGCCTTACAAAAAAGTAGGTTCGGCACATTCAAGGTAAAACATATGTCAGCAAATTTTTTTTTTTTTCCCAGCAATCACAGTGTCTTAACATCATAACCTTATTTTTAGTGGATGTGTCAAGGTTGGTATTTGGAGTAGACATGCATTTTACATTATCCCCATCTTCCAAAAATATCCGTGAAGTTTTCTTTTCAAACAAAGACAAAGTCAAATTATTCTTGGGGAGAGAAAAACAAAACAAAACAAAAACAAACTTTAAAGAGTCTCGGGGTTATCGCCTTTGATAGAAAGAAGTGTGCCCTGAATGCGTGTGAAGGCACACCTGAGAAGCAGAACTCATTTCAAGCACTTTTGCCGGTTTCAAAGATTCACGTCTCTAAGGGGTTACTCAAAATAACTGTGAAAAAATTATTTTACCAGTGATGAACATAAAATAATGACATTATCCTAAGTTTTCTGCTTCTAAACTTGATATTAAACTATATTTAGACTCATTACTAGGATCAAAAATAACAGCCAATCTATCATGTTTTCTGTTTTCAGTTAGAAAGAGTGGCCATTAAACCTTTAATCAAAATACTTTAGAAATCCATTTCTAATAGTAATGGGACATTTGTTCAATATTTGAGTTACATGATTTCACTTCAGTTAAGATATAATTGCAAAGTCATTCATAAGCTGCCTTTTATTGTCATTTATTTTCAGATAGATAGATAGATAGATAGATAGATAGACAGATAGATAGATATGACTCCGGCATTTTTGTACAGACTGTAAGCCCAAGTAAATCCACTGAATTTTTTTCTGATACACTTGTCCTATTTACATATCAGTGATTGAAACTTAAAGAAACTGCTAGTTTATGTCTCATAAAGGCCTCATGTCTCCCACAGGCCTCATTAAGACTTTTCTTTTTTAAATATGCACACTTATTTTAGAGGAAATAAGCCAGTGGAGTGCTAAGCAACAACAACAACAACAACAAAAAGTAAAACCTTGTGCATCTTATTTGCAAAGAGGCCAAGGGATAAAATCAAACCCAGTGGTTAACGACAGTCTTGGAGCCCTTGATCAGAATATGTTGCCTTCCTTGTGGAGGTGGAGTAAAGCATTGCGAAGTGGAGCCCACAGCCAAATAACTGAATAAAACATATGGTTGAGGAGCTCAATATATACTGAGGCTTTAACTTTAGTACATTGATTTTTAAGCTTCCTCTTCTAAACTTTGGTATAATCTGAGAATTCAAATTCAGAGTTACTTTTAATTTAATTCTTTCTGGAAAAGGAGTAAGAATTGGTACTTTCACTTAAATTTTTACCAGACTGTCCAGATCCAATTCTTCTGTCCTTCATGTCAAACATTAGTCCTTGAGGAGGGGGCAAGGTCTCTAAAACATGTAGCATATCTGTCCTCATGTTATTTATAATAAAATGATGAGAACCACCACCAGAATGTAGAATCAGAGACGAAGCCCACTGCCTCAGTTTCCTTCTTTTATCCTTTATTAGCATGAATTGAAAGGTAGTTTGAGGAGGCTTTGATTTTTGGCTGTGTTAACATAACCCTTGGGACTCAAGCCCAAAATCTAGCATTCAGTGAAATATTAGTTCCTGGGGATATGATTCGCTGCTTCAAAAATAACATAAAACAAATCTTCAATGTTCAAATAGGTTTGGCAAATGCTGCATGCTAATTTCCCTTCCTGGAGAATCGTGATATTAATATTTTAAAGGTCTTGGGCAGTCCTCATGCAAAGAAATAGGAGGATCTCTCACACAAGCATAACCACAACAACTTTGCACGGAGGGTACTTGTTAAAAGCTTAAGGGACTGCTATTCGCTATAGCATGATTTGGGCATTGCTACTATAGAATGTGAACTGGGAACTAAATCTGCTGTCCGTACAACTTTGGAGAGAATTAGTATTAGACACTGTCTGGACCATAATCACGTCTTCAGAATCAGTTACTTTATGTTATGAGCCTGACCTTTTGACATAAAGAAAAATAGTGAAAACTCTCCAAAAACTACACCCCCAATTTTGGCCAACCGTCTTGATTCATTGGTCAAAGTTGGGGTGGGGATGAGGTGGGGAGAGGGATGGACTCTAGGTGACAGATTCAATCACTGCAAACTCTTTGTTGCTATTAAATAAATAATAAACTATGGAGGCCTCCTTTCCCTTCTTTCTCTCTCCCTCTCCCTCCTTCCTTTTCTTCCCCCTACTCCCGTATGTCTAAAACATCTATAAAAATGACACTATTTGCCAAATTCTGTTGTAGTGAAATGTAAGTGAGAGCCAAAACAAATCCCTCTTTGTATGGGATTTTATATTCTAGTAAAGAAAACATTAATGAAATAACCACACAATTAAATGTGCCTGGTAAGGTGAGTTTAAGTTTATAAAGGGAGACAAGAGGATTTGACATTGTATGTACCTGGGATGGGAAGTGATTAGCGACAGAGGGTAGAGGTTAAATATCAGAGATACGTTTCCCTGAAGAATGACTTTTAAACTGAGATTAGAAGGAATGGTTGCTTTTATAATCTTAGTAACCACTTGAAAGTAAAAAACGAAAGTATAGATTAAACTTACTAAAAACAGCTTTTCTTTTATATAACCTGAATGAGTTTTTTTAAATCAGGCAATCAATAATTTGTTAGTGGATCCAACCATGAGCCCAATACCAGGGGTGATACTGAAAGTGAATAAGACTTGGTCTCTGTTTCAGAGTCTGCATATTAATGAAGGTGCTAAAATGGATATACATGAAATATACATTAGTGTTCACGGATGCATTTGGGAACGCATATGAAAGAATTCTTAAATCCCTTGAAAAAATGCATTACCTCCATATCGGTTTATAATTTCATGTCCTCTTATAAACTTCAGCTATACTGAAATTAAATGAATAATGGAATTCTTGAGAAAAAAATCACACACGAGCTTCAGAAAACCTTAAGATCCTTTTACTAAATCTTATGAGAAGATGGCTTGTCGCTTCAAGTTGTTCAGGTTCTCACTTAAGCCTGACGACTGCTTACTGATGGGGTATCGTGAGCTAGCCAGACCTTTAAAATATTTTCTGAGAAAAAGTATACCTATGTACAGTTTCCTTAATGATGTATGTTGTACTTCTTTCTCTCTGTGACACTTAATATTATTAAGTTAAGACTATAAATAGATTATCCCTAGCTATGGAAAATGCAGAAGCTCAGTATTAAAACCCATTTCGAAGGCATGGTTAAATGGTTTTCAAGGAGTGCCCTTAAAGAGCGTGTGAATGCTATAATATCATTTCAGGCTTTATAATGAAATACTCCTCATTAAAACGCCAAATGTGTCAAAATTTAGTTCAAGTTGCAGATACAGAATTGTATTTGTAGTTCACTATTACTGAGCTTCTTTCTGTCATCAAATACTCACATGTTGATTTACTTAACTATAAATTAAATGATGTTGGCAAATTTAGCTCTTCCTGAAGATATGAGTTTTATTTTATTATTTTATTTTATTTATTTTGCTTTTTTCAAGCTGCATTGTATTTTTAGCCTAGTACTGCCGGTTTACCTATTAATTTTCAGACAGGAAATGTTCTAAAAGTGTGCCTACTCCTTCTCATTTGAACAATTCCCCAAATCTATCAGCATAATTACTGATAGACTGTAAAATAAGTTTCGCTTGTGTTAGTTTTAAATAAAGGACTTCACATAGAGGGTTAGTTAATTAATGACTCCTTATGAAGGTGTCTAAATGAGAGGATGACTAATATGTTTAACTATTATGCATGTATTTCTGTAAAAAAATTATATAAGCATGTGAGCTCATTGTAATTCAAAGGTATTACTTCTACTGTGAGGCAATTCTTGACTAGTCATTGATTTTCCAATTCTTTTGTCTCTATGCTACTCTAGAAAAACCTATCAAAAAAGCAGAAATTAGGCAAGTCATGAAAACTGAAAAACAAGAAAGAAAGTGCTGGGCCA
Source organism: Ursus maritimus (assembly GCF_017311325.1). Taxonomy (NCBI): domain Eukaryota; kingdom Metazoa; phylum Chordata; class Mammalia; order Carnivora; family Ursidae; genus Ursus; species Ursus maritimus. The sequence goes on from NW_024423564.1 coordinate 16,882,838, forward strand.
CAGTAGACCACCAAGTCTTTGATGGATCTGGTGAAATCCAGCTGCAGGAAACTGAAACCATTCCATCCATCTTAATGAAGAAGTTTTAAACACAGGAAATTAGTTTCTTAAAAAATCAGTTGGAGGACACAAGAGACGTTCTAGGCTGACCTCCCAGAAATTACTCCAGAGCTCCCCAAAGCCCAGTAGAAGAGCTGATACTTCGCCACCGCGGGAAGTGGGGCTTCCGGGGGCTTCTTTTTTTTTTTTTTTTTTTTTTTAGTTTTTTTTTTTTTTTTTTTGACAGAAAGATGCGGGGCTCGATCCCATAACGCCGGGATCACGCCCTGAGCAGAAGGCAGACGCTTAACCACTGTGCCACCCAGGCGCCCCTCCGGGGGCTTCTGCTGGAAACTTTCACTCAGAGAGCTTCCTACTGTCCCCACACGTGGAAGCTATCCCACCTCTGCCCATCTTCCTTAATCTCACCTTGGCCACATCTTTCTCAGTCTTCCACAAAGCTAATGACTGGGTCACAGCTGAAAAAAATCCAGCATTTCAATGTGTCTGTGTACATCATCAACAAAGAATCGTCATACAAAAAATATATGGCCAAAGCCATATATTTCCCATTTCTGCTTTCCAAATCTCACATGAGTGTATCAAATTGGAGGAATAATTTACATATGGAACACAACTGCTGAGGGGGCTGAGGAATGTGGTTTACCAAGATCTCATGTGTAGGAAGACACATTCAGAGGGGATTATGGAACTCAACATAGTCACTACAACTCATTTTTTTATTCTTTTGTCTATCTGTACATTCCATTCAGAATATTTTAATCCCTTCACCATTGTGATGTAAACTTAACTGTTTTGAACTGTAATTTTGCAGCCCGCCAAATATGTTAGGTAATCCAATTGTTTGTATTTAATTAACTGGGTAAAATCTCATAGTCGCAGTGTTTAGAAACCACCTTTAATTTGTTCACTGGGGACTGGAAATTAGCAATCATATAACAGTGCATTTTCTTTAGGAAAATTTGCCAGTCATCTGAATCTTTTCCCAGGTTACATAACGGCAATATTTCAAAATACCTTATATTCAATTCACTTGGTTCATAAAATTTCTATTGGAGTCACAGTTTATGCATTGGAAACATTTTCATTTATCAAAGTCCTATTTTCTTGATCATTCCCACCTCTTTTTTTCTCTCTAAATCCATGCCAAATCACAAAACAATCCAGGACAAATTCAGAAAACAAACATTCATTTAACTAATATGGAATGGTGCTTTCAGATATACAGATATGTAAATAGTTCACCTCTCCTGCCACAAAGTTTGGAGTTTAATGGAAACTTTAAAATGTAGTAGCACTGTAAGATAAAATATAAAATAATACGTATAAATTAGAATTTCTTTCTTCTACTTTACTTTCTTCACCATATGCTTTGTGGTCTGTACCTCTTTGCCTCATTTTTAAGATTTTATTCTTTAAACTTAAAGATGCTATAATCTAATATGGCAGTCAGGACAAGTAAATAAAGCCATAAATAAAAATATAAAATTACTTAAACTCAGAGCTACAGACAACAAAGTTGTCTGCAGCCAGAGCTTCGAATTCCTTGCTAGTATTTAGATACCAAGCACAGCTGATCTGCTCTTTAAACAATATTACATTGGTGTTTTTCTCTTTATGCTTCAGTACCAGAGGCTTGGCCTTAATGACTCTTTAAGCTCCTCTTTCTCTGCTTTCAGTGTCTATGTATATGATGGTATCTGTTTCTGTTTTTCTTTGCTTGTCTTGCCTCTGACTCTACCTCTCTCTTTCTAATTCACATTGTAAATCCTTGTCAAAAAGAATCTTGATCACATATCACTTCGACATCTCCATGCTTAACACTTTTTAGTAGTCCGTCATTCTTCATTGGATTAAATCATGGACTTATAAAAGGGATATATTAAAATTATTTATCTTGTAATCTCATTTTGCACATGAAGAAATAAGCCTCAGAGAGTAAGTAATTTTTCCATTCACTTCAACTTAAACATTTAGTGGCCTCTATATACCCATTCATTCAGCATTCATCAAACATTTATGCGGCACCCAGACTGATTCAGCAAAGAATCACACACTTTCGTCTCAATCTTCTCAATGCCTAGCAGGGCACCTGACTCCTACAATGTGTGCAGGCAATACTGATTGGATAGATAAATGGGTGTGCAGATGGATGACTGACTGACTGAATGTGGAATGTCCTGGGAATCCAAAAATTGCAACAGTCTTGCATTATAACTCAGTATCTGTGGCTCCTTCCATGTTTCCAAATAGAAGAACACTTAGTGTTGGGAACTTGCCTAAGAAGGTAAGCTAGGCGGCTCATCTCGAAGACACAGCTGTACAGCAAACTGCCTTTACATAACTCAGGTTGGTTTAAAGAATTTAATGGAACTTCGTGGGTAATGCTCTCCCAGCTAACGTTTAGGGCCATCACCGCCAATGAAACACACACTGATGCCCTGTGTGTTGTCCTGCAAACCGACACATTTCTAGGATATAGTACTTGTATTCATTCATACAATACATATTTGTGAGTGGATAAGATTTCTGATCTTGTGGAGATTACATTATAACAGAAAATACACAGATATAATATAGTACTTAATATACCATGTTAGAGGCTGATACATGCTAAAAGAAAAACAAAAAGCATAGTAAAGCAAGCTTGATTAGGTGTTCTGGGCAAGTGAGAGGGACTGATTATAGCATTAAACTGTATGGTGAAAGTCAGCTTCATTGAGAGGGTGAGAAGGCAGAGCAGAGGCTTGAAGGCAGAAGACAGTGTTTCAGGCAGAGGGGAGGGCTGAGCAAAGCCTTGAGGTAGGTCTTGGCATGTAGTGCTTGAGAAAAAAGAAGCAGTGTGGTTGTGCAGCAAGGGAACATAGTCCTAGAGAGGTCAGAGATAGGATGACATTTGGACATAATGTGGAAGCTCAAGGTGAGCCCTGAAGAATATTTTACTTTGAGGAAAATAAAGAGTTACTTCAGGGTTTTTAACAGAGCTCATATTTGCTTCTGTACCATTTATTGCAATGCTCATTCATTCATGTCTTTATTCACTCGTTTTCCATAAGTAGGCGTCATGAATTGAAAAACTGAGAAATAGGGAAAGTTAAGGTAATCAATACATTTGAATAAGGGGGAAAATGTAATAAATGAATTAAAGTGATAGAAGGATAAGAATTTGGGGTCAAACTGAGACACTGAAATTATGATTTCCAAAGCAAAAGGGTTCCAGACATAACAAGAAATTTTTTCCTGTTTTCTGTTGGTTCAAAGTTGAAATCGCACTGGAGTGCTAAACTCTTCCATTATCCTAATCTAAAGTGAGACTAATCTCATCTCTTCTTCTGTTTTCTTATAAACAGTTTGTACCCGTGAATTAATTGAATGCAACTCAATACATTCACTGAGGCTGTGTGATACACTGCTTAAAAGCTCCAGTTTCCCATGTCAGTCTGCCTGGTTTTAAATATTGATTTTATGATTTATTGGCTATGTAACCTTGGTGGATTACTCAACCACTCTTTCCACTGTTTCTTAATCAGTAAAATGTAGATCATTATAGCATCATTCTCACAGGGTGTTTGTGAAAGTAGAATGAGTAGATACTTGTGAAGTGCTTCAAACAGTATATTTCCCTACTGACAACAATGCCAATGACACAGATGACCATAATACTCCCACCACGTTTACTGCAAGGGATTCAGAGATACCTTAAGAAATAGTCCCTATCTTCACATTTTTTTTTAAAGATTTTATTTATTTATTCGACAGAGACAGAGACAGCCAGCGAGAGAGGGAACACAAGCAGGGGGAGTGGGAGAGGAAGAAGCAGGCTTTCAGCGGAGGAGCCTGATGTGGGGCTCGATTCCAGAACGCCGGGATCACGCCCTGAGCCGAAGGCAGATGCTTAACGACTGTGCCACCCAGGCGCCCCTATCTAAACTTCTATATGCATATTCTATTTTCTTAATCAGATTATATCTTCCAACAGGGTAGATACATAATAACACACACACACACACACACACACACACACATATGCTATTTATGTATTATATATATTTATTTATGTTATACATTTCTACATTTGGAAGAAAATATAAATTATCTATATACTGGATTTCTATTAACTTATTTGCTTTATTTGTTTGAAGGTTATTGTTATTTATTCTTTTTTAACTGGTATTTATTCTTTGTCTGAATCACGTTTTCACTTCTGAGTATCACTGTATGATCCTGAAAGTCGTGCTCTGAATATCAGAAATATAAACCAACCTGCAGTTTCAAACTTAAGTCTCTGGTTTCTTGAATACACTGTGATTTTTCTTCCTTATAAACTACTTGCTCTGTCAGGATCCTTGCCCATGGAATTAATCATCAGATCTTCTGAAGCAGACATTTTACTGCTCATTGTCTTTAAATACTCCATGGTGAATTTTCAGGGGATTTCTAGCAGTAGTGCTTCCTCATCTCAGCTCTTTGCTCTATGATTACTTCATGTCTTCACAAGCATCTTCCCAGTAGAGTTTACAACCTCTTTTTCCCCAAGGTCTATATGTTTTAGGGGTATAAGTATACAACTACGTATAGACATGTTATATATCTTGATTTTTCGAAGTTGATGAACACATTCCCCTTCTACGTTCTCTTTATCAGTGTCTTCACATTTAGAAGAGTGTGATTTATCCATTTTGAATCACAGGCAATGACATAACAACTATCCTAATTTTGTCACAATTTGGTCCCTATGGGTAGCAATACTTAATAACTCTCCTGGTCCAATTATAAGATGGAAGTGTTACAAACACAGATTGGCAAAAGGAATAATGTTATGCCTAACACAGTGGTAGTATGGCAATTGACATTGATGGTTTTGCCAAATGGCAGACTGGCAATTTTAAGAGTCTCTTAATAGCCTTAAAGCTCTTAGTTATTTGCCGTCTGAGTCATTTCTAGACTTTATTAGCAAGACACAGGATTTAAATGTCTCTACAAATTCATCAACAGATCAACAACTACATGTTAAGATAGCACATTTCTTAAAGGAAACAGGCTCAATTTAAACTATATTGTCTAAATGTCTCTGAATAGTAGAAACAGAGTAAAGATACATTTAATAATGCATGTATTATTTTAAACTCTTACTTAAAATAGGGATGCTGATGCTACATCTTGACATTTTATGAAAAATACTTCATTGTTTGGATAGAAGGAAGCATTGAGCATTATCTTGCCAAATATCCCAAGCACCCAGAACAGTGCCTTGCACAAAGTAAGTACCCCATAAACATTTTGGAAAATTGTATAAATTCTATCATTTAATATGCACTCCTTCCCTGTTTCATGATCAATTTCCATATGATCCTCGTTCCTGTCCTATAAATATTATGACCCCAGAATTGACTTACTGCTTATAAACTACGTAAAAATGTAATACATTTTTGTTTTACAAAACAATTTCATAATTATATTCTTTGCATGCATTTGCTACTTTAGTTAATACATATTTATTGAGCTTCTAATATGGAGTCTTCGCCCTACAGAAGCTTATGATGTAGTGACGCAGAGAGGCAGTAACACCACGGCCTGAAAGTGTTAGGTTCATTATGCAGTGCAGTGGCAGTATAAGAGAGGGCCAAATAATAAAATTTGGGAGGGAAGGATAAAAAGACTTCTAGAAAAAGAAAAAAAAAAAGCTAAGATGGGGAACATAAGTAGGGGTAAAACAGTAAAGAGGAGGGACCGAGACCATGGTGCTGATAACCAGTTAGTGAGAGCCTGTTGTGCACACTGCCTCCCAACTATGGGATCAGTGACATTGAGTAGTTTGAAATAGATCATGGCAAAACCAAAAACGAACACAAACAAAAAAGCCCCAACAAACAAACAAAAAAAGTTGTTTTTTTTTTTTTTCTAATTCTCTTCTACACCTGCCCAGTCTACTTCCTAAGACATCCCTGCTTGTAACAGGGGGAAAGAGAACTGAGAACAATGCCAACAGAGAGAAATAGCCAGCTCAAAGGAATAGAGGCTAAGACCTCATGCTTCCTGGGGAAAATATTCACTATAGCTGAAGAATGGTATTTGACATGGAGTGTGTTGAAACTGGCAAGATATGTAGAAACCATATCATAACACACTGAGCAAACCATGTACGTGTCTGTGCATAACAAAAATATATATCTGATATAGTTTAGGGAAAAATTCTTCATAATTTTGAGTGTCTGAAAAATACTAACTTGTTCAAGAGAAGCTGAATGTCCTATAACTTTCATTTACACACCATTCTATTTTTCTCTCAGGAGGAAAGGCAGTGTTATTTCTCTTACCACTTATGATAGGTAGTTGCCCTTGGAACTGTGTCTCTAGTATTTTTTATGAAAGTTTCATTATTGGCATTTGTTTAACTTTCTTTTTTTTTTTTTTAAAGATTTTATTTATTTATTTGACAGAGATAGAGACAGCCAGTGAGAGAGGGAACACAAGCAGGGGGAGTGGGAGAGAAAGAAGCAGGCTCATAGCGGAGGAGCCTGATGTGGGGCTCGATCCCATAACGCCGGGATCACGCCCTGAGCCGAAGGCAGACGCTTAACCGCTGTGCCACCCAGGCGCCCCTGTTTAACTTTCTGAATATAAAAATTGTAATTGTCTTTTTGTCTTCATCACTGTGAAGATGATAGCTTCAAATGTTGCCCTTCTGTTACCTGCTCCTAGGAATAATTCATTGTTTTTACATAAACTGCACTTTTCTTTCCCTTCTATTCCTGCCTTCCCATACAGATGGTAAACAGTGATGAGATTACTTAATTTTCTCATTACCGTGACAAGGTCGGAAACCAGAACTTCCTGTACCGAGACAGTTTGCCTAGAAGAATGTTTTTTCTATAATTTATTGTAGCCATTCCCACACAATTTGAAGCTGCTTACTACATGAATGGAAAATCGCAGACACAAGCACATTGTTATTTTGGGATAATTTCTCTTTATTCTGATCTGACTAGTAAGAGTTCCATTCCAGACCCTCTACCATTCACGGGACCAATTACCCTCTGAATCCTAGTTAGACACCAGTGATTAACCAAAGGCTGAACATTTCCTTCTATTAATGGAAGATGGTAACATCCTAGGGCTCATAAGAATCTTTTTCTCTGTATTTACCTTTCCCTTGAGGGTTTCCTGCCCTTTATCTCAATATTTCCAATATTATGGAAGTAATTTTTGTCTCTTATCGGTATTTGTTATCGGAGTTGTTATCTTTGTCTTTTTTTGTGTGTTTGTTATTAGAGTTTTCCATCATTCTTCCTATTCATACTTATTTGTACTAATTTGTATTATGGAGTTAATACTTTGTAAACAGTATTTCCCAATTTCAATATTTTATGACATTTACACATATTTTAAAATTTTTATTTAGTGCTGTAAAGACTGCATGGCCCCAACAGCAATTTTCTACTTCTCTCATACTGACAGAAGCTTCATCCAGCCACAAAGACGATAAGAGAAAAGGCTACATTTCCAATCTCTTCTTGTAGTTAAGGGTGGCCATGTGTCTAAACCCTGCTCAACAGAATGTAACCTGGATATCATGTCCATATGAAGACTGAGGCAGAGACTGGAGTTATATAGGCCCAAGGCAAAGAGTTCATGGAACCACCAGACATTGGGAGAAGCCAAGAAGAGTTTCCCCCTAGAGCTTTCAGAGAAAGTACTACCTTATCAACACCTTGAATTTGGACTTCCTGGACTTAAGAGCTGTGAGATAGTATGTTTTTGTTGTTTTAAGTAACAAGTTTGTGGTAATCTGTTATATGACAGCCCTAGAAAACTAACATATCATATCAAGTAGCATAGTTTCAAGTTCCAGGAATTAGGACATGGCATTTTTGAGAGCCATTATTTTGCCTACCACGTTATGTAACTATACTAAGTGTCTGTAACAATACAAAGTAATGTTATCACACAAAATTCTTTTAATTTTAGAAGCCCAGTATATATCACAAGTAACTGCTCAAAGTCCAGATTGGTTGCTTCAATCCAGAGGGAACAATAGTAAAATAATACCATATTATTTTATTAACATTAATGATAAATTATATTTATAAAAATATTTAAATATTATCTCTTTCATTATATATTGCTAACAAACTTCTCCATGACTTAACTGCTTAAAACAATAATTATTTTGCTTTCTTATTATTTTGTGGGTCAGGAATTTGGGCAATGTATGCTTGGGATCATTCAATCGGTTGCATTCAGCTGGGGGCTGCCTGGACTGGAAGATTTAAGAAGACTTCCCTTACAGGCTTGCACCTTGATATTTATCCATATGGCCAAACTCTGTCTCTGTCTATCTCTCCTTATCTGTGTAAGTGGCTAGCTTTGGTTTCCACATAGTGTGATGGTCTTAAAGTTAGCAAACTCACTCAAGGGTTCAAGAATGGTGAAAGTGCCATGGCACACCATCACCTTCCCACATCCCATCAATCAATGCCAGCCTCAGGACCAGCCCAGTGTCAAAGGCAGGACGAGTTAACATAACATTTTATAGGAGGAATAGGTAAGGAGTCATGACCTTATTTAATCTACTACACGGAGCCCCTTTCACAGGCATATGACCTATTGGATTGCATAGGGCTCCACAGTCAGAAGGGGACTGCACTTGGTTTAATGAATCACTGTGTTTACATTTCTGATAGTTTTTGAACAATGGGCCCCACATTTCCATTTTGCACAGGGCATCAGAAATTATGTAGCCAGTTCTCACCACACACATTAATTGAAGGGGTTAAAAAAAAAAAGTATTAAACTTATTCTTCAGGTGAGAAAACAGATCCATAGATGTGAAATAATTTGTGTGAATTTCCATAGATAGCAGGGGGAGAGTAGGATTTCTAATTTTGGATCCTTTATCCCATCGACTACTCTATTTTACTTGATCTCTTGTTACAGAAATCTATGCTCTTTTTTAAGTACAAAATAAAAATTACAAAATTTTATTATGTGCCTGTTATTTGCCAACCTAGGAGCTTGAAAATCTTGTATGTATAAATAATAACATGATTCTTTATCACCATGACATTATGAGGAGCAAACCAGTCTCTCTTCTCTTTAGAAGCCATAGCAGTCCTCACAAAAAGACCTGGATTGGCTCATTTGATTACATGCCCATCCCTGGATCAAACTGTGACCCTTGGAGTAGCACATTCTGATTGACCAGGTTTGAGTTTCTTGCCCAATCCTCACACTGGGAGTAGTACTAAGTACCACTCAAATCTTACGAACTAAAATAGAGGACTACCAGTTTGCTAAAAACATGGTTGATAGGCAGATGCAATATTTCTACTAAGGAGTTAAGATGGAATACTAAATCTTATCATATTAAAACCCATAGTCTTTTAAAAACCACAATGTAGATTTCTGGGCTAACTCTACGTCATTACTACCAGTTTATTTTCAGTGCTACTATGTGGAATGATTTGCCCATGTTAGAAAAACTCCTACATGTATATCCATGGCTTAAACGTGATATCTCATAGGATATTTATAGAAGCAAGTATTGTTAGTAAATGAGCTAACCTAATACCTTAAGAGTTTTGATGTGACTTGAGGTTAGTCATTTATAGATTATATACTTTATGATATTTCCATGTGGACAGAGTCTGAGATCATGGCCATAAGAAAAATGTTGTTGAAGTGTGACTGTAGAAAAATCAACTGCCACCTTTCCCACCCTGCTTTATATTAGTCTCTATAATAATGTAATATTTTCATTGATTTGTTGCAATTATGTTATTCTCAATTGCATACGACAGCTAGAAGTCTTCTTTCCATCATGAAATATTTTGGGTCAAAGCAGTCCTGCGGGTTTTCTTTTCTTCAGTATAATCTTATTTCTTGTAATTTTTAGCAAAATATATAACCTATACAGTCATTTCCTGGGTCGAAATTGACAGACATGCTGTGGACATTTAAAGTGAAGTTCTACTTTTGAGATATGATCCACATGTACTAGAAACAAGTAACAAAAATTGCTGATAAAATATTGAGAACAAAGTTACTTAAAACTGATATTAAAGCAGAACTAGAAAACACATTTTTAGACATATCACAGTTGGAACTCGTTTTGAGTTGGCCATGGTGAACTCCTGAGTATTACTCTTGTTATTCTTTTTTATCAGGAAGATAAGTCTTTGCTACCCTTTCCAAATAGGTCAACAACAAAGTAGAATAACTGTCTTGTAGATTAAATGAAATTTTTAACCTCTTTATTTTATTGTTTTAAAGAGTTTTTATATTTTAGAGAGAGAGAAAGAACACAGTGGGAAGAGGGAGAGGGGAGAGAAGGGAGAGGGGTGAAGAGGAGGGAGAGAGTCCCCACTCTACACTGAGTGTAGAGCCTGATGCGGGGCTCAATCTCACAACCCTGAGGTCATGACCTGAACCAAAACCAAGAGGCCGATGCTCAACCAAATGAGCTATCCAGGCACCCCATTAGTCTTTATCTTCTTGTAATGGAATTTACCACTTGTGAATCTAGTAGTAGACATTCTTCCTCCAACCCTTCTTGATTTTATTTGGGTGGAGAAATGCAATGATCATAACAAAACAAATAAAGAAAAATTCTCCAAGTCACCTTTTCACACAGGATGGGCAATGAGATGGAACTGAAGTTTCTGGAAAATCCCTTTTAAGGGATTTTCTCATCGGGGGATGGCATCCTTCATGCTTCTTGCAGCTTGTACCTAACGGTAAGAGTTCCAGTAACTATGGCATCCTTGAAGTTGGAAACTATGGTAATCAGAGAGATAGAAGGATTTCAAGTCCTTCAAGTATTTGGCGACCACTATACCAGTCCTGAACTGGCCACCTCTGTAATTCTTTTATATATGAAATACAAAACTTATTTACGTAACTGAAGTCTTCACCAATTTACTGCTTTATTACTCTTCGAATGCAATTTCCAGGTTATAAATTTGTTCTCTTTGTGTATCTGAAATTCTGTTTTGTTTTTACATATTTTTTTCCTTTTTTCAATACTCAAATCCTCTCTCCACACTAACATCAGTAAAACTAATTACTGTGCTTCGGTTCTATTCAGATTTACATATTTTTTTTCTTAGACTATAGTTCATGTAAATGTATTAAAAAATGTATATGGCTTATTCAAATGGATTTGACACCACTAGCCAATTGATGCTTCTAGTAATATATATTTAGGAACATACAAATATTTCACAAATACTTGTGGATTGACTATAATGGTTTTCTAAAAAAAAAAATCTATGGACTTAGGACTCATAGAAAATCTAAGTTATAGTTGCTGTTTGTAAAGAAAAGTACGATACCCTTCAATCTAGATATACAGGTGCAACAATAATGACCAGCCACGGACACAGCCCTGCTCCTGAAGCACGCGGAGTCGCAGCTGTGCTCTACCCACAGCTCTTCAAAAGATTTTTCATCCTTAGATAAAGAACTTGTTAATACTTTAAAGTTTTAAACTTAAAGTCTATAAAGATTTTTCTTTTTCTGAGTCTGATATGTGATAGTTTTACTTAAGCAAAAACAAACAAACCAAAAAACAATCTACAAATCTAGACCAACACCTACCCCAGGCAATTTTGGAACACTAATATTACAGTGAAAAAATATAGGAGATGTCCAAAAAAATCTAGCTAAAGATATAAAGTAATGAAAGAAAATAAATGACCTGAAGATAGGGTACTTTATGAATTCAGATTGAGGGAGATTTAATACTTTTCATACCCTGAAATTTCTATTATCCTCCCCCTCACGGTCTTGCCTGAGTCAGGGTGTAAATTTAATACCATGTTTCATTCTAAAAGCTGTTCTCAATATCTCTTAATCACAATGAATTTTAACTGTTTTCTTTCTGCTTTATTGCATGTTGGTTTGCCTTTTCCTTTGGAAACTATCTCATTTTAACTTACATCATTGTTATCTGTGGTTTTCTTTTCTTCCCTATTGGATTTTAAGTTTTTAGAACCTGTATATTTTATTCTTTCTTGTAATCTACCATTCAGTTTCTTTCAATTCTAGTTGTTTAATCAATATGCTTGAGCACATCCATGAATGACTAAAAGAAACCCCTTACCATGATACCACAATTGCATCTAGAGAGCAAAGTGTAATCACAGCATGTGGGGCTGAGAGTGATCATACAGTTCACATACTGTGATAGTGTTATAGTGTATATATAGTGTATATAGCATATATACAGTGTATATAGTGTATATATAGTATATATATAGTGTATATATATAACACTATATCTAGTTATAGTGTTATATAGTTATAGACATTGTGATAGGGTTATGGTGTATATATAGTTTACATAGTGTATATATAGTGTATACAGTGTATATATAACACTATATATAGTTATAGACAGTGTGATAGTGTTATGGTGTGTATATATAGTTTACATAGTGTATTCACAGTATATGTAGTGTATATACACAACGCTATATATAGTTATAGACAGTGTGATAGCACTCAGATAGTGTTTGTAGCACAGGTGATTTCTCCAGACATCGAAGAACTAGGATTGCTCTTTGTTGTGGCATCTACACTGCCTGAGGGATATGAATGAGGACAAATCATTTTTGGTCTGTTTGATCATTCTTCTTTAGGCCTGTGAAAATATTTCCTTAGTATAAATATTCTAGCCCCCAATTCTGATTCAATTATTATGGAGTGAAGCCCTGGAATCTGAATGTTTCAAAACCAGTTCATGCCGTATTGAAGTAGGTGGCCCTCTCTTTTGGGAAATAGTGTTTGAATTCTTTTCTTCCTTATATGGTTGGTTGCTAGCTTCTGAACATATTCCAAATTGCCTTTATGTCACTTAAAGGAAAAAGAAAGAAAGAAAGAAAATGGAGAAAAGATGTATTTGGCAAAACTCCAATTATAATGGCAGTACAATTATTTGAAAAGAACTCAAACAAAAATTCTAGTTTTTTATCAACCCAGCTACAAATGAATTACACCTGTAAACCATGTAGCATACCTTATTACTAACATTTTCATAATTCACAACTTTTTTGATGAGGAAACCATGATAAACTTAATTCTAGATATATAGTTGAAACAATAATGACCAACCGATCATTCATGATTTCAACACAAAGTGCCAATAAATTCAACATTAGTATAATTTTCTTCACTGAAATTAAAAAAATAAAACTTGTTTTACAATGATACCTCATTTTATGAAATCTAAATCTTCTACAGGAATACTGGAAAAAATGGAATTCCCTTTTTTTTTTGTTTCCTATTTTAAAATATTTAGTAATTTTATATATTATAATTTTAAAATTTAAAATTAGAAAATTTAAGGACACCTTCGTGGTCATGCGGTTAAATGTCTGCCTCCAGCTCAGGTCATGATCCCAGGGTCCTGGGATTGAGTCCTGCACTGGGATCCCTGATTATGTGAGGGTCTGCTTCTCCCTCTGCCCCTTCCCTCTACTTGTGTACTCTCTCTGTCTCCCTCCCCCTCTCTCTCATTTTCTCTCACAAAAATAAATAAAATCTTTTAAAATATATAAAAATAAAAATAGAAAATTTAAAGCCAATACCAGTATCTGCTCAAGGGAAATCTCTATTTATTTTTTAGAGTTCTGGTTGTACAGAGTTGTATTTTGCTTTAAAATATTATTCTCTTCTTCGACATTTAATTCCCTTCAGTAAAATTAGAATTCATTTGTTATCTTCTGTTGCTTGTATTTAAATATTAAATTTATTTTTCTATTTGTATCTTGTATGATGTGATATGACAGAAATGTAGACCATTTTCCTTATGGAAATAGTCTATTTTAAAATTTATTCTCATTTAACAGTGATATAGTCATTTATGGTATAACTATAGAAACACATTTCATAAAAAATTTTATGTCACATATATTCATTTTAAAAATAGTTTTGGTAAAGTATTATGGGATATGCTGATTGCTAAGTTGTTAATCCATTGACTACAACATTTAAGTAGCTATTGTACTTGCGCAGAATAAATTTCTGTTCAATAAATAGAGGTTTTTTTAATTCCTAAATTATTTTCTATATAGGTTTTCCCACTGGTACATTTTAGTTTTCATAATATTCCTGAGGTGGAAAAAACGTAAAATGTACGTATGGTAGAATTAATTTTATTTTCCATGAAAATTTGAATTTGTGGTTAATGATCAGTAGAGCTAAAATTTATTGGCTGCCTAATACGCCAGGTTCTCAGCTAAGTGCTTTACATATATTATTTTCTTTAACACTTTCAAGAACCTCATGAACAATAAGTGCCATTATTAACCTCATGTTACTGATGAAGATAATGGAGTCGACTCAAGTAATTTGTTGCACGACACAGAGCTAGCAAGCAGCAGAGTTAGAATTTAAATTGGACTCCATGGACTTCACCATATCTGCAATAATGATGGGTATTTGTATAAAATCCATTTATTTTATGGGAGGAGAAAACTCCTTGTTTCTAGTTTTATACTCTGGAGGTATGCCGTCATATTTTCATGTTCCGTCACCTTTTCTGGTATTAAAAAACGACTCAGAAATATAAGCATTTTGAGAAGAGTACTTTATGTAAGGAAGAAAATGCAAGTTTTAGGCTTTTGACTTACAGATTAAAAAATAGATTAACCTCACAGCGGTTAAGCGGCTGCCTTCGGCTCTGGGCGTGGTCCCGGCGTTATGGGATCGAGCCCCACATCAGGCTCCTCTGCTGTGAGCCTGCTTCTTCCTCTCCCACTCCCCCTGCTTGTGTTCCCTCTCTCACTGGCTGTCTCTATCTCTGTCGAATAAATAAATAAAATCTTTAGAAAAAAAAATATAGATATATATATATATATAAAGGTATCTGTAGACAAAAACAAAAACTTCAAAAGATTAAAAATGTTGGGTTAACAGTTGTTCTGAAAAAAAAAATTTTCTTCTAGAGTTATTATACTGCGAATATATGTTTTCAGATACTGCTATTCCAAAAGCCAAGGATGAAATTATCTTTGTTAGGAAATCTGTAATTTATAGGAACAAAAATTAAAGTCCTATTTAATTTGAGGATGAAAACCAGACAAGGTGACCCAGGGGTCTTTTGTTTTGTTTTCTTTTTTAATGTTTCTTTTTAACTCGCAGTGCTGATGCTTCCTTTTTCTCATCTGTGGAATGTTATCTGCATGTCTATTTATAATGTAGGCAGGATAAGAGGTGTCAGTTTTGCTTCCCTGCTAGTGAGCTTCACTAGATAACATCATCAACCACAATGTCAAAATAGAACCAAGTAGAATGCCATTCAGTTTACTGTATAATATGGTCACAGGCAAACAATTGAAAAATACTCTCGCTGGCTTCTGGGGTCAATGTCAAAGAGATAATTTATAAAGCTTGTGGATCCAAGATAATTCATGAAGTTCGTGTATCTAGGGCCATGTTAAGGAATGGAAAAATGGTCCCACAAAAACAGGCAAAAACATGTACACATAAGACTACAGGGATGTGGACAGGAGCTTTTAGTATGGAAGAGTAAGGATTTAGAAGCTCTGATTTCTTTGGAGATGGCATTCCTTGAATTAGTCAGTTGGGATTTATGATCCCTGATCCTTTGGGCTGTGGTGGTAAGACAGAGAGAGCCTCTCTTTTAACAAGGATGGCCATGGCAGATGAGACCAGCTCTGATTTGTGTTTTGGGGGAAAATCCTCTCTTTCTTTTCCTTGAGGTTGACACCAGACTGACATTACCATCAAAGTTCAGTCTCTTAAGTCAGATTCAGAGGCTCATGCTACAGATATCAGACTAAAGTTTTCTGCCCCAAACTACCTAAAATCACGCGAGTTGAGAGGTAAGCATTTCTCACTAATGTGTGTATCTTTTGAAATCTCATATCATGAAAAAAAAAATCAGTCACGAAATGGCAAAAATGGGAAGTTTTCAGGTCAAAAACAAGAACAAAAAATGCTGTTATGTGGAGTCAAATAAAATTGTCATTTATGGGAACAGGGAAGGGAGCACATCAGAGAGAAGCTCACAGGATCTAATCAGTCACTCCTGCAGCTGTTTCTATGTAGTATGGGTGCGCTTGTGACTATGTTTGCTGACAGTGATAAGTCATTCTTGTAAGTACAATAAAATAAAAATAAATTTAATATTAATAGGCCAGATTAATAGGTAATATAGATTAATTAGTAGATAATAATAACTAATAGATAATATAAATCTTATGAATGTTGTTCCGAGAAATAGAGAAGTTTTGAAAGCAAAACAAGTTACTAAATCCACAATTATATCATTTGATTCTGTGTAGTGCTCTAAAACTTGCTAGGAAATCTTAATTGCTAGTCAAATACCTAATAATGTTTATTAGTCTTTTCCAGTGTTGAGTTATTCACTATAGGTTACAGTTCTTTGTAAAAACTGCTAATGTTTGTCATTCTTCTTTATTAAACAACTCCCAGATATACCTAATAATTCACAAAAAGTATGAATAATGTTGGAAATGTATTTAAGAAAGATAAAGGAAATTCATTAGCTTATTGGCAGGTATGTTTTAAATCACTAAAATGTAAAGCATCATTGACTAGTAGTGCACTTCAAAGGCATCTTGAACATTCTGAAAGCATACAAAGCACAACTCTGATAATGTTCCTTTGAGCCAATGCCTACTGCTTCTTGGAAATCATGCACAATTTTGTAGCGTATTAAGGGACAGTATTTAGAAAAACATAGTAAAATACTTTCTGTAGTAGACATTATCAACACCACCTTAAAGATGACTGCGTTCTACAGAATTCTCTGGAATTTTGATTTTTTGCTTCTAAATCCCAAAGATTAATATTTTTTGGAAGTTTGGAAATACTAGCTAAGATAAAGTAGGTACTGCTTAGGTTAGGTGTGTGAAAATCTTTGACTTCTGAATGAACAGAGTGCTGATGCAATAGATTTAGGTCTCTGATGGTATTTTTCCAATTTATTGAAATTAATATTTTTTTGGTTATCTAAAAAATCTCTTCTTCTATCCTAATACTTGCATTTAAGGCTATATATTTTCCTATAAACATGTATTTTGCAAATCAAACACATTTTCACATGTATTGTTTCCACTGTTACTTATTTTGAAATATGTCCTAACATTCATTATAATTTCTTCTTTAATCAATGTATTTCTTAATCACAAATAATATAGGGAATTTTATAGTTACCTTTTTGTTACTGTTTCTAACTCATGTCCATTATGGTTATAAAGCATACTTTGCATAATTTTAATCCTTTGAAATTTTTCAAGGTTTGATTAATAGCCCAAGGTATGCTCATTTTTTTGAGAATGTTCCAAGTATACTTGTAAAGAACACGCATTCCAAGTATACTTGTAAAGAACACGCAGTGTCCTATATATATACATATATGTATTTTTTTTTAGCAGTGTCCTATATTTTTGAATTAAACTTTTTTTTAAAATTAATCATGCTTCTTCTCTAAACTTCTATCTCCTTATTGATTTTTGTGTAATTATTCATGAGGTATGATAAATCTCCCACTATGAATGTAGACTTGTCTGTTTTCCTTTATATGTGGGTCTGTTTTTGGTTAATCTATAATAAGACTATTTTATTAGTTACACCCACATTTGTAAATGTTAAATCTTCTTGATAATTTGATCCTTGTTAGTAGGAAGTGTTCTCCTTTATGTCTCAGAATACTTTTTACTTTAAAACCAATTTTTCTAATGTAACTTCAGTAGCTTTATTTTGATCATTTAGTGGTATTACTTTTTCCTTTTTAAAAAATTCCTTCTGTAGTCTTGTATTTTAGTGTTTCTAAGTGTCACGTAGTTGATTTTTCAAGAATCAAGGCAGACATATTTGCACTTCATCTTTTTATATTTAATGTGATCACAGATATTTTGGTTTCAATCTACCCTCTGAGCACTTCTTTTCTAGGTATTCCCTTTATTCTATTATTTTTTCCTCTCATTTCCTTCATTATTCTGGAATGGCTGAGCATATTTAACTACTTGTTCTCACCATTCTATTTAGATTGTTAATAAATACACTCTTATTTTTTAATTTAAATTTTTTAAAGATTTTATTTATTTATTTGACAGAGAGAGCATAAGCAGGGGGAGCAGCAGGCAGAAGGAGAGGGAGAAGCAGGCTCCCTGCTGAGCAAGGAGCCCGATGTGGGGCTTGATCCCAGGACCCCGCGATCATGACCTGAGCCAAAAGCAGACACTTAACCAACTGAGCCACCTAGGCACTCAATTTACTCTTTTAATATCTTCTGTGGAGTTCTTCTAAAAATAATAACTTATGTCCCTGACTTATCAAGTGGAATATAAATTAATATTTTTTCCTCTTCCTTGATAAAGAACAGCTCAACAGTTTAAAATAGTTTAACCCCATTTATGGACCTCTCAATTTACCAGGTTTAGGACTTGTACTTGAATTCTCAATATGCCTTTAATAAGACATTTTTACTACTGCTTATAAGTAATTTAGATTTAGTTCCATATTTACTCTTTTTTGTTGTTGCCATTTGTTCTTATCTGCATATTCTCCTTCCTTTTGAAATTATCACTGTTCCTAAAGAACATCTAGTTTTTATCTTAAAATAATTTTATTTGACCTCCAGTTTTGCAGAATTCTTTCACTGAATTCAGGGTTTCAGGTTCTCAAAAAAAAAAAAAATCATCTTTTTAAGATAGAGTTCCATTGTCTTTTGCTTTACTTTGTTTCCTGTTTCTTTTTAGAAGCCAGATGTCTATGCAATTCTACTCCTTTTGAGTAGTCTATCAATTTTCTCTGGTGGGTTTTATAATTTTCACTTTGACTTCTGCAGTTTTACAAGAATACACCTGTTTCATTTCTTTAGTATTTATTCTGCTCTACGTTCACAGGCTTAATATTTTCCTAGAGTTTTAAAGAGTTATCAGCTATTATTGACTCACATATTGTGTCTGGCCCACTCTTTTTCCTTTACTTCTAGGATTCTATTTATATGTAGGTTAGGTTTTCTCATGGCATCCCCTAAGTCTCCTGACCTCTCTTCTCTATTTTCCTTTGTTTTGTCTCTCTGGGTTTCATTCTCATGAATTTATTTTTGTCTTCTAATATATATGCCATGCAATGATTATCTCTTCAGCTGTCTCTAATCTCCTGTTAAAATAAGCCACTGACTTGTATGTACTCCAGGAATACATACCCTGATTATTTTCTGACATTAATAGACAGTTCTTTCCACACTTCTTTCATAGTTTATTCTGCTTTACCAAACCTTCAAGGGCTGGCATTCCTTGATTCTTGATCTTAGCCTTTCTACTCTCTTACTCTGTTTAAATTAATTATGAGAATCATAAATTCAAATATTACCTACTTTTAAAATCCCTTATTTATGTCATCTTCCCCATTTTCTCTTCTGAGCTGAATGTATATATATCAAAATATCTAAATTCTTTAGGAATCTTTTCCCATACATTTTTTTCTTTCCCTTCTGTTTACTCATGATTTCCATTTTTACTGATTCCTTCCCTTCATGACTTAAAATGGTTATATCTTAAGAAAACCCATTCTCAACTGCATGTCCTATTTTAACTAGCAATCTTTCTCTCTTTCTTCTGTTTCATATTAAGCTTACTGATGAAATTGTCTTTACTTATTATGTCATTTTTATATTTATTTTCTCCTCAATCAAATGCTATCTAGTTTTTGTCCTGATCATTTTGTGTGAGCTTGTCTAGTAACATAAACAATACTCATTGTTATTAAAATTAATAGGTATATCTGAATTCTTATATTACTTGCTCTACCTGCAACAGTTTATACTTTGTCAATTCTTTTCATTTAACACCTTGTTCATTTGGCTTTCTTGACAACACTACCTGGGTTTCTCCTTCCTCATTGGCCACTATTTCTTAGCATCCTTCATGGATTTCTCTTTTTTTGTCTCCCCTTGAATTAGGTATTTCCAGGGTTCTCAATTTATTCTACTCAAGATAAATTAGGGAGTGTGTGTGTGTGTGTGTGTGTGTGTGTGTGTGTGTGTGATTCAACAGTGCCCTTTGCATGCTTTTAAAATGCCTGTGTCAAACTGTATTGGATCTATTTGTCTATTTATTTCACCAGATAACAAAATCTTTAAGGAATGGTATTGTGACCTACAGAATGTTGAATATATCCAATATTGGAAACATGGTAGAGTTTAATATATATTTGTTTAATGAATGAATGAAAACACTAGTCCAATTAAAAGTCTGACACACTGACATTGTTCATTCCAGGCATAGGTAAAACTATGCATCCTAAAATTAAATTGAATATTCTCTCTTTTCGCATGCTTTTAATGTCCCTTAGGTCCCAAGGCTCCCACTATCTGATAACCACATCCACAGTTCAAATCAGTTCAACAAGTATTTTTTGATTGAGCATCATGTACATGATTCTTCAGAGAAATGAATCCCTAACTTTAATGAGCTTATAATCTATTTGGAGATAAAGATACACAAATGCCAAAAATCTGGTTGCAGCATTTAAAATCTACACAAACAGTTCATAATAACAGTGCAAGAGATACACTGGTGTATCAATGCTACCCAACAGAATTTTAATGTGAACCATATATATAATTAATGTTTTTCTAATAGCCACATTCAAAAGTTAAAAGAAATAGATAAAATTACATTTAACATATTTTACTTAACACAATATACCTAAAATATTAGCACTTCAAAATATAAAAATTATGGAGGCATTTTACATATCTTTTTCTAAGTCCTTAAAATTTAGTGTTTATGTGATAACTACAACATATCTCAATTAAGACTGAATTTTTATGCTCAATTCATGACATGTATGTACGTTTCATAAAATTCACAGTTAAAAAAGATCCACATACCCATTTTTCTAAATGTTTTACTTCAGTATTTTCTTAAAAAAAAAAACAAATCAAGTACCAAAAATATAATAGTTTAATACCTGCATCCTATAAAAAGAACTGTTTTTTTTTTTTTTAGAAGGATTGATTTGGTTTTGAACTAAAAGCATAACCATTGAAGAACTACATGGTTCCAAGTTACACACTTTCTCTAATTCTTTTGTTAGCGTAGTGTTATTTTCATCAAATTCAAAGGGGTACTGCCTAAACTGAAGGGCAATTCTAACTTTATCAATATTGAAAAAGCCCTCTTAGAATTTTTCTTCTTCCTATTATAGACAGAGTATATGTCTCTGTGGATTACAAGAAAAATCGTTTACATATTGATTCATGCTAGAAACAAATGCATGGAATCACTACTATTGATTGTGTTATGTTTGGTGTTGATTTCAGCACTCTCTCATATTATACAACTCAACTTCCTAGTTTGATCACAATAAGCTTTCCATTTCATTGGTGTTGGGATTTTCTTGTTACTATGTACTGTAATATCAGTGAGATAACATAAATTATGCTGCCGTTTTTTGTGTGTTTGATTATTGAACTGGCAATAATTTGTTTTGTTTCCTAAAAAAAAAAAAAAAAAAAAAAAAACACAAAAAAAAACCTTGAATTTGAATTGTCCTACTAAATCTTTGTAAGACTCCTTACAACTCAATCAATGAACATTGAAAAGAGACACAGTATCAGTGAAAACATGGTCTCTTATTTCTTTCAGTGGTTCCAAAAACTGCTGATTTTTTCATAATGTTTGCATGTATATACTGAAAAAATTTAACAACTATTTCCCTGGTTCTTTTTATACCTTTTACTTTAGAAAACTGGCCACAGACATTGTCAGTATGTATCATTCAATGCAATAAAGCAACAAGGTAAACATTAGTCTCTTCTTTTAAAATTCCAATAAACCTGGGGGCTCCTGGTGGCTGAGTCCGTTAAACAGTTAAGCATCCAACTCTTGATTTTGGCTCTGGTCACGATCTCAGGGTCGTGGGCTCCAGCCCCACATCAGGCTCCACACTCAGTGGAGTGTCTACTTGGGATTCTCTCTCTCTCCTTCTCCCTCTGCCCCTCCCCATACTCTCTCTCTCTCTCTAAAATAAATAAATAAATCTTTAAAAGAAATAAAATTCCAATAAACCTCGAACACAATCTTTGGCAGTAATTTTTCCTTTAGAGATATAAATGTAAATTTGAAAAAAAAGTGACCAAAATAATAATTGGTTAACGTCTCCATTTAGACACAATTCATCCAAACCTAAAATATGCACATTTTAAGTTTTTGAATCAATCATTGATAATAGAAAGATCTTGTATTATGTGAATGATTGATTTAATTGATAATCTTTCACTTTTTGTAAAATATGTATTTTTTCCTTTCACCTATAAATTTCAAACAAAATTTCCATAACTGAAATAAAAAAAAGTCTTTTGCCATCTCTGCATATAATCATAATGACTTATTATTTTGAATGAACTTTGAAGGTCAACCATTTAAATAAAAATTAAACATCTGGAACTGCATATGGCAAAGTTGTTGCTGGAGATGTATGGCATTGAGTTATAAAGAGGTCTTATAATTTGGATTGTTTATCTTGATTATTTATCTTAGCCTATGGTTTACCTTATCTTTATTACCTAAGATTACTTAAAGTACCCTATGGTCTACTCTTCAGCTTAGGAATCTCAATAGCCATCATCTTTCTGAGACAGACTCATATTAAGTGACACCAAGAGACTGATATATTAAACTAGAAATTTTATGCATTTATATTTAGTCTTAAATGAATTTGTCACATGGAAGAAAATACTGTCTTCACTCAGTGTGAGATTCTAACCTTGTTGTCAAGACCTTTGGGGAGGATACTATTAGAAAAAGGTAAATTAAGTAAGGCAACCTTCTGAGTGATTTCACTTTCAATTGACCTAATAATAAAATTAGAAACACTCAAAATGCCCACATCTCCATATATGTCTCCATGACACAAAGAGCCACACCATTAGCCCTGAAGCCTCTGGTCTTTGTTCTCTCCATTAGTGTTAGTTCTCTTCCCCTATCACATTTATAGCTGTAAATTGGCTGAGAATTTTTGACTACTTCATTTACTTTCCTTCCTATATGGGCCCAAAGTTGATCAACTCACTCTCACCCCCCAACCTTTCCCCTTTCCCTCACTATTTTTTCATTAGTTAATGTAAATTCAACAAGGCCAGTCAATTCTTATAAACCTGGGAATTAGTTCCCTTGAGATGGCTTTGTTTGGATGTTAATGTATTATTTTTAAAGTTTAACTTTTAGAGAATGTTCTTATATTCACATTTCCTTTTTTTTTTTTTTTTTTTTTTTTGAGAAAAGCCTCATTGTAATTCTCCATGCACTGACAAAATGACTGAAGAAGATATATACAGGAAATTCAACATTTCTCTGCAATTGCTGAGTCTACAAAATACATGTATCAGATCTGAGAAGTATTTGAAGGAATCACTTGACCTGACCCATTGTCTTTACTTTTACATATACCAACGTTTACCTCTGAAATATTTTCAGACTGAGAGACCTTTTGAAGAGTCGTTCCCAGGATTTTGGTTTCAGATACATGAATGTGGACAAATGGTCAGAAACTATCTCCCAGGACTTCCACAAAGATTTGAAACAAAACAAAATTAAACAGAATTTGTTCTAACGTGTCTTGTCTTTCTCTTTTTCTCTCTCTTGTTGAGTACCTAATGAGTATTAATTACGGTAGAAGCATAAATGTGATGAAAATTAGTCTTCAGAGGGAATTCTAATCCAGATTTTCATTCATTGAACTTACCACTTTTAATAAAGCAAGTTCTTAAGAGCCAATGTTACTTTGTATGCTACTTTTCTATTCTAGTATATTTAATAAGTGATTACCATATTTAAAAATAGTCTGTTTTAAAATTCCCCCAAAATACATTGTGATCTTTAAGAAAAATTATTAGATTCATCATGTATTAGGCTATGAAGGAATATTAACAATATTTCCATATTCTTTTATTTTTTAACAAAGAATATTATGCTGGCAAAATTTAACACCTTGGATTCTCTACCTATCAATTTCAAGATTGTTTCCTGTACCGTCAGTGCTTCGTTTCCAAGTTATTTTACTGCAGCAGGCAGGACATCTAACTGAATCCCTTGCTTCGCTGAAACAGCCTGGACTTTAATTCTGTAACAGTCCTGTTACATTACCATCTTTCACGAGGCCTGTCACTAAGCCATGGCAGTAGGGAAGAGGAGCAGGAAAGGAACATTGATGAAGGCAGTTGCATTCTGGTGATTTCCCAAGAGAAGACAAACACCAATCTACTGAAGGACTTTGGCTGCCAGCAGGTAAAATCAGGACACGGCCTTTATTTCCAGCATATTAGGAATGTTTCATTTCTGCCTTTCTCAGCTCGATGGAGAACATGCTGACAGACCCTGACCTTTCATTAGTGGAATCAGGGAATCTGAAGGTTATTATAGGACTACCTAGTGACAAATTCATAAGCTTTATGATTTCTAAGAATGAGGTATGTGGCTTCCTCATTTAGGGGATGTAGCAATCTGTTATAATTTCAGAAAAAAAATAACACACAACTTACAATATTTGTTGGTTTTTGTTTTTTTTTTTTCCTTTGTCTATTAAGTGCAGGTGATTACCCTTACTTCAGAAGAAATGTTTTCCTACCTTTCTGGTGTTCATTGGCCCATTTTACAGTAGGTAAGAAATCAATAAATAATATCGATAACCTCAAGATGCAAACTGGCTTACTCTAAATTGTGCATTTCATTGACTGAGGTTTATCAGTGTCCAGCTGGCTTCTTGTCCTATGTTCACCTACAAGTGTCCTTTGCTCTACTGACAATGAAGCTGTTCCCAGCATCCACTGTGTGCTTTTTATGCCTTCATGATTTCACCCATGTTGCTCCTATGCCTAGAACATTCCCATCCTTCCTTGCCTGTTCTGCTAGACTGTGCTTCAATTTCTCCAGGAGCCCTTCTTTAAATATTAAATCTGATAAGGTTAGATGTGTCTCCTTTGCTCTCATAGCATCTACTAAGTTTTCAAGAGATTTACCTCCATCACTGTTTAAATCTTCAATTATATAAAAATATTTAAACAAGGTTAAAGTTTCATACTATTTATTTATTCATGGATTCTATTATTTTTTCACTGTCTCTCAGTGCCCTTCTATCCTATGTTCCATCTTTTCAAGAACACGCCCCGAAATCCCTTGCATCTTTTATCCAATTACCTCTATTGGCAAAGGCCAATCTCTGTTAAACCTGACCCTGCTAACTCAATTCCATTCAACAGGCCAAGAGATCGATCACTTGATCTGTAATTTTACTCTTCCTCCTCTCTCTCCCTTTTTCTATCTTCTGTTTTCTTTACCCCTCTCTTTTTACCCCTTCCAGCTGAATAATTTCTCCTGAGCGTGAAAACATTCTCTCCTCTATCTCTAAAAGTATTTTTTCACTCTCTATAGTTTCCTGCTATTAGTTTATCTCTCCCCTATCTTTTCTCCCCTTTAGATCAAGAACTTCTTAGAAGTTGTCTATGCTCATGAATCCAATTCCTCTTCTTCATTCTCTCTTGACTCTTCTTTGGTCAATCTTCTCCCCAGACCACTCAACCTACATTGTTCTAGTCAAGGTTGTGAGTGGCCACCATATTGGGGATTACAGAGGTTAATTCTCAGTGCTCATCTCGGCGCTCATTAAAATTAACCAGCAGCATAATTTACACAGTTGGTTATTATTTTTTTAAGATTTTATTTATTTATGAGAAAGAGAGAGAGAGCATGCATGAGCTGGGGGGCAGGGGCTGATGGAAAGGGAGAAGCAGACTCCCTGCTCAGCAGAGAGCCAGCCGGGACTGGATCCCAAGATCCAGGGATCATGACCTCAGCCAAAGGCAGATGCTTAACCTACTGAGCCACCCAGGCGCCCCATTACATCTTCCTTAAAATAATCTTTTCGTTTGACTTTCAAAACACCACATCTCTGGTTTCTAAGACAGAGGTGTTTGCTCAGGTGTAGTCAGAAAGGTTATGCATTTTTCACAGAGAAGCTAAAAATAATGACATAACTTACTAAAATGCTGTTTTGATTGTCACAATTTATCAGCAATACTCTTCCCTGAGAACAAAAGATATTTTGCTATGCTGATGTTTAGGAATTGCTGTAGTTACTCTAGAATGTTAATAATTTATAATCTTTAAATAAGCACCTTTTCAACCTTGACTCACAGACTCAGCTACAAGCCTTTGTTCTCAGAGTAATTTTGTGGTAATTCAGAATTATTTTAGCTCTCTTTCCTTTCAATTTTGTTGTAAACCTAAAACTTCTCTAAAAAAATAAAATCTTAAACTAAAATTCTCTACTCTGGGTGTCAAATATGCCAGGTGTGCTATTACATAGTAATCTCCTGATTATGCACTTACCCCAGTGGTCACACATCAATCTCATGTTTCTAAACACATCTATGCAATGTCTTGCAAATTTATACCTCTAGACCCAACTTCCCCCTAAGCACAAATTTCATGACTCCAAATGCCTTCTGCTGTATCAGTTAGAGGTCTTACAGATGACACAACAAGTAACGCATCAAAACCTGAACTCCCAATCCTCCCCTATCGAACTTGATCTTCCCTCAGTTTGATCCATTTAGTAAATGGAAACTCCATTCTTCTAGTTACTTAAGCCCATTTCTGGAATCATATTTGGCTCTTTCTTTTTCTCTTATAAATCACATCTGGATTATTAGAGAATCCTGTTATCTCTACCTTCAAATGCACTCAGAATCTGACTATTAAATTACTGTCAGATCATGGTCCAAGTCACCATTATCTCCTCTTTGAATATTTCATTAAACTCATATAAAATGGCCTTCTTCCTATTACACTTACCTTTATGGCCTAGTCTCAACAGAGCTGCCAGAGTTATATTGTAAAACTTTACATATACATGAAGTTTCCTTCTCAAAACATTCTAATGGTTTCCCTTTTTCCTCAGAGCAAAAGTCATTGTCCTTAAATTACAATGGCCAACAGGGCCCTGGAATGTCTATTCCTTATTGCTTTCCTCTCACTTCTTAATAGCTCTCACTGCCATTTTCCCTGTTTCACATCGATGCATGTCCTTGCTTATCCTGAGCATATCTCCTTAGGGATTTTGCACCTGGCATTTCATATTTTACAAAGATTTTTTTCTCCAGATATCCAAATATTTTCCTCCCTCTCTCATGTTTTTTTATGAGATTTCCATAACCAATCTATTTAAAATTACAATATTTCCTCCAAACCCTGTAGCTACTACAGTGCCCTAATTTGTTATTCCTGTATATTTTGTGTAGCACTGATTTACTACACGGTTTATATATTTATTTACATTGTTACATTTCTTTAATAGCTCTGCTAACCCCTAGTAAATGAAAACTTCAGGAATACTTTTGTCTGTTTTTTTAAATTCCTTTATCTGCAAGGATTTATGTGGAGGGTTGTAAGTGCTTAATAAATACCACTGAATGAATTGGGGAAAAATGTGAATTTAGAAACAACGTCAAAATTTTGAATAGATCTCAGTTTGTCATACACACACACACACACAAGTGACAGGAATTCTAAAGAAACACCAGCTGCTATGACAGACATACCTGAATTGTCAGTAGCTAAACATTAATAGTTTGATAAATGTGTTCTAAGTCAGCAATTCTCCAACTGATGATTCAAAAGTTCTAACACCTTCAACAATGTGAATCGACCATTTTAACTTAACAGTTTCCAGGATTATCTTGGAATCGTGCTCATTCTGGGAACATTCTGGGTATATTTTTAAGGGCTAAGGCCTGAATTAGTTCACAACATTACTATTCACATTTCATGAGACAGCACTCAATATGATGGCCACATTAGTTATATATGACCAGTCTGAAAAAGAAATGGGTTTGATAAAGAAGTCATATTATCTGAAACAACAAATAATGGGATGGGCAAAATAAACATAGGGTATCTGCTTAAATTTGAATATCTAACAATGTACATTATATTTCAGTGTATTATGAAGATATAACTGTCTAATTGTCTTAAAGTATTTTTTAAAAAATTATCTGAGTTTCAGATATATAGTTATGACTATTTTGCTGCAAAATTCAAAGAGAAACACGTTTAGTATAAATCTTGCCCAAACAAATATTTGAATTGTTGCATTTGGTGTTGTTTGATGTGTACCTGACAGGTGGATTCTTGAAACGAATGTCGTGTTTTGTTCCTACAGATGTTCTTGCCAACCTGAGCGGCTGGTTTTAGACTCTACTTTCAACAAAAATTTTGCGGGTTGAGATTCACCTCGAGAGCAAACCGGCACTCAAAGAACTTTTAGTGAAAACATCTATTAAGGCTAAGAAATGGGGCAGGATTAAGAGGTTCATCAACTCAACCTGGGGGAAAATGATTTTCTTTGAGAGTATTCTAAGAATTACGGCAATTGTTTAAATTTATGTACTCTATGTCTGCATTTCCCGAATTGTGTTCCATAGAGCAGTAGTTATGTGACATAACCAATGTGGAAAAAGTTTTGCTCTATGAACAAGTACTTGTGGAAAACATCTCATGCAATAGTTCCCTAGGAGCGTCAAAATAAGGGTTAATACGGTGAAGTCACTGAGATGCTGATCAGTTCAGTTCAGCTGTGTATACAAGTATGTTCCTCACTCTGTTTGGACCGTGAAACTATTTTCTCACATCCATACCCACTGTATTAGTGTCCTAGGGCTGCCGTAACAAAGTGCCATAGCTGGGTAGCTTAGAACAAAAAAATTTATGGTCTTACAGTTCTGGAGGCCAGAAATCTGAAATCAAGGTGGTGGCAGGGATATCTTCCTCTGAAACTTGTAGAAAAAGGACCTTTTGTTGCATTCATCCTTTTCCAGCATTTAGTAGCCCCAGACAGTCCTTGGTTTGCGGCAGCAAAATTCCAATCTCTGTCTCTGTCTTCATATGTATCCAAATTTCCCCTTTTAGTCATATCGGATTATGGGCCAACATAATGACCTCATTTTAGTTTGATTACTTCTATAAACACCCAGTTTCCAAACAAGGGCACATTCTGAGGGATAGGGGATTAGGATCTCAGTATATATTTGGGGCAGCAAGTACACAATCTAACCCATAACACCTATTTACATGTTTTCTGAGGAACTCAATTTGGAATATATTATGCTAACAATTGGATTTCTTAACTATCACAGTGGGAGTGTATATGTTGTATGCCTTTAAAAAATGTTCTAAATTTACAAAAACATCAGAGCTAAATACAAACAGATCAAGTTAATAATTGTTTCATAACCACAATTTATCTGCTCTATTCCCATTTATGTCTACTCAACTGCTAATACCATTACTAAAAATGATTCAAAATTCATAACCTGCTGACAGTTAATTAGCAATATCTATGTAAAATACTACAAACAAAACACATCCCTTTGTGCTATTACTTGCAACATAAGGTTCACCCTCTCAATTGTAACACTTGAGAAAGTATATAGTACTTCATTTTAATCTGAATCTTGAATCAAAGCCTCTCATAAACTAAGACGTTGGCATGTACATTGTGTCACTTGTACATTGTCTCATTTGGTGCCTAGCCTTTAATACTTTGGTCTATCATATCCTTCCCCCATGCCTTTCTCCCCACCGTAACGCAGGCGCATCGAAACCTCACTCACTATTCAAGCCACGCTCAACTGATAATCCTTTCTGTTCTTTTCTCACATTTCACCCAGAAAATGACAACTGGAGATTTCTTCTTTGGTGGCTGATCAGACTATAGCTAATAGACAATTTCTGATAGGACACATTTTGTATTCTAGTTGTGAATACCCAGGGTGTAATTTTTTTTTTTAAAGATTTTATTTATTTATTTGACAGAGATAGAGACAGACAGCGAGAGAGGGAACACAAGCAGGGGGAGTGGGAGAGGAAGAAGCAGGCTCACAGCAGAGGAGCCTGATGTGGGGCTCGATCCCATAAGGCCGGGATCACGCCCTGAGCTGAAGGCAGACACTTAACCGCTGTGCCCCCAGGGTGTAATTTTTAAGTCTTATGGTCATCTTCTTTATCATTGCATCTCCCTGGCCCTGCCTGGTCACCAAATGGCTGACCTATGGACAAACTGAGGTTATTAGAGCCCAACAGTTTAGCCTTGAGCTCTAGGACAAATTTTTTTTAAATGTTACTGTGTCTCATTAACAGGCACTTTTGAAAACAAATGTTGACTATTAGGCTTATGCACTTGAGATTCTGACTGAGAAGGTCTGTGATAGGGCCCAAGTTTCTGAATATATAAGAAGTAGTCAAACTATTCTGGTTCTGGTGATCTTAGGATACATTTTGGGAAATAAAGGTCAAATGTAGAAAATATTCTCTGTGCTCTACCTAATCATCCCTCCCCCACACTCGGTACCCCTCCTGGCAACCCGTGATCTTCAACTGTTTGTCTCTTCTTTCATCCATACCACACTGTCTTGAGTATTATAACTTTGTAGTAAGTCTCGAAGGCAGGTAATGTCAGTCCTCCAGTTTTGTTCTCCTTTAATATTATGTTGGCTATTCTGGAACTTTTGGTTCTCTGCATAAACTTTGCAATCAGTTTGTCCATATGCATAAATTAAAAAAAAAAAAAACTTGCTGGGATTTGGATTGGGGTTGGATTGAATCTATAGAGCATGTCAGGAAGTACTAATATCTTGATAATACTGAGCCTCCCTATCCATGAACATTAAATACCTCTCCATTTACTTAGTTCGTCTTTGATTTTGTTCACCAAATTTCTGTAGTTTCAGACACAGAATCTTCTTGCTACTGTAATTCGTTCAGGTAGGTCGGGAACTGGATCTGAAGAATTTTTTAGTTCTTTTTCTGAAATCTCAGATACCAACTAAGTACCCTTTTCCCTATCTCTGTGTATTATTTCTTCTAATCAACCTCCTGTTTGGGCAGTGCCATTATCTTTTTCTTATATTCTTCCGGCTGCTTTCTACACTTTCTGTCATCACTCTTAAGCTTTGGGGTTGGTGAACACATGGAAATTTGGGGAGAGTGTCATGCTCAGAGAGGGCGTGGAAGCTGCAAACTCGTTCCCCATAACTTGCCTTAAGCATCTCTAACATCTGGCTGTTCCTTAGTTATATCTTCTCATAATAAATCAGTAATCTGGTAAGTAAAATGTTTCTCTTAGTTCTGTGAATTGAGCTAGCAAATTAATCACATTGGAGGAGAAGGCCGTGGAAACCTCTGATTTGGGGTTGGTCGGAAGCACAAGTTGCAGGCCTAGGCTTGTGACTGGCATCTGAAGTGAGTTGGGGGGAGCAGTTTTGTAGGACTGAAACCTTCACTTGTGGCACTGATGCCATGTCTGTGTAAAGAGTGTCAGAATCAAGCCGAATTGTAGGACACCCACTTGGTGTCAGAGCACTGCTTGCTGTATGTGTGGGGAAATTGGGTCCAGGAGCCCCCAAATGAAGGGAAAATGATACATTTCTTATACATTTGTAAGATGATTTAAAATTAAGACTTAAACTTGAGAACAAGCAGATGTGGAATGCAAATTAATTAAGCAATTGTATTATATATGCTGCTTGTTTTCTACCCATCCAGAAGAACACTACACAACAAAACAGTATCGTTGTTAGCTCTTCAGATCTAATCACTGTTTTACATTTCAGGATACAAATAGGATACCCTAGATTATTCCTGCAAATTTCATAAAACAAAATATTTTAAAACTCTTCAAAAATGAATAGGGCTTCTATTTCTAATGAATTAAATAGCTCTTATATGTACACAGAATTTCTATGTGCCAGTTGGTACGTGTCACCCTACATGTATTCTTCAATGTAACCAATAACTACTGTTACTTTTACCCTTCTTTCAATCTCAACGGGGGCCCCTTTGGGCTGGTAAATAATATGAAAATTGTGGATTTCCCAAAAGTTGCTATGTGCTTTTCAAGAAAAAAAAAAATCAATCTTTAGTATAGAGGATATAGTAGCTAAAATAAATTGGAAGGAAATGCATAAAGACTGAAGGAAAAATGCTTCCAGAGGAAAAAATATGCTAAGGAAATAAAACAAAACAACAACAACAATAAAATGCTGGGCCTAAATCAACAAATTGCTAAAAAATAGAATTCAGGGGAAAAAATGGAGGCAATACAATTTCGGAGATGGGAGAAAAGAAGTAAAAATAGGTATTTAATAGATGATTATGGGGCACACATCATTAAGGTGAGGATTCTCCTACATGATGATTTCACTGTTCTGTATGCTGTAGGAGATACTCTCAGTTGTTGAACGTGATTGATCTAAAGGTACAGTAGGGTCCTAAAAGGCAAGTAAGTTTTTGTATAGTAAATTCAGGTAAGAGGACCTGGAGTTGACCTAAGGCACATAAAAGTACAGATATCGAGGATCCATTTGAAATTGACCACCACGTACATTTGACGTTGCGGCAATGTGCAGTTTTGTTGTTTCCTGCAGTTGTACCCACCAGCTGTGCAGGTAATGGGGAGGCTGAATATTTAGATTGATCCAGAACTGTAGATATGAAGGGACACAGGATAGAAGAACTTGAGAAGAGTGATTAATCACAAAAGAGTGTTTAATAAAATAAAACCAGCAATTCATGGTTAGATAAGGAAGAATGTGAAACCAGAAGGGTACTTAGAAGCATAGTAAGAGGTAGTTAGGATGAGATCAGAGAGCAGCTGAAGTTGAAACAAAGGGAGGTATTGGAGCGAGGCAAGGCAGGGATTGTTGTCACGGGAGAGGAGGTAAGGCTGTGACATCAAACAATCTCTATGTAAAACATCGCCCAGTTGTGGCTATGGCATTTATTCTAGTCATTGGGGGTTGAAATGTATAGTCTTTAATAATCCTTACAATGCTGATATTACTTTAAAATGGTCTTCTCTGCAGGGAATGAAATAGGTGTTTGCTAAGAAGTTATGTGAAAAATGGTGTTCGTAGACCTGGGGAAACTTGTAGTTTCCAGACTGACGCTTTCTAGAATTCTTTTCCTTAACCTGTGAAAGAGCTCCCACTGATCCCTATGTCATGAAGGTTGTCGCATGTATCACTTCAACCCCAGAGGACCTCATCTTTCTGTTGTGTCTACTCCTGTGGAGTGATGACACAAAATGTGTTGCTTTGTTTCGTTTTGTTTTAATTTCTCCTAAAAGGGGGCCACACACCTAAATAAGAACATAAAACCACCGCAGGGTGAAGCCAGGACAATCTGACCTTCATCATCACCTTTAGTCATTTTCTATGTGCATGCTCTCTTCCTTCCTCTTATATCACTTTTATATCTATACACTAATATCTCTCCAAACTCCTACTCCATTCGAAACATGCTCCGATTTCTCCTTCCTCCTCTGATTGCATTTTTTTAATTCTTCGTTATTATTTACACCACTCATTTTGTTCCTTACCTCTGTATTTTCTATAGAGCTATAAAACTTATTCATTTATGTGTCTCTTTTCTCAGTGTGCTTTATTATTCCTGGAGACAAAGAACTCCTATTTATTTGTGTAGCAACTATCAGAGAAGGAGGTTATTAATAAACACTTTTAGAATTGAATTGAGTTATCGAGAGGAGTCGTAAGCTGGGGGACCAGGGATATACAGGGAAGTAAGGCTACATCTTTAGAGACTAACTTGGTCCACCACTCCTTCGTTGTCTCCTGTGTTATTCCAGCAATCTTGTAGATTATTTATCTGCACTGATGTTCTGCAAAGACAACAGGGAGGAATTCATTATGCTTTCAAAGCAGCATCTAGTACTAAAAGTGGTTACAGGTCACCAATTTTTCCATTATTCTTGGGAGCTCTTAATTGCACACACTATTAGTATTGTTTCTTTTCAGGCAATAGAAAAATGAGTCTTCATAAATGCTAAGCATATCAGTCCATAAATGTGCAAATTGTATATGCTGCTTAATGTAGTGTTGCTGATGTAGCCCAACTGGGTTTATGGCATACATATTCCTTACTCACTAACGAGGCTGGGAGGAACCTGTAAGTATGTGTTTCTGAGTCCTGCTACTGCCCTTACTGCATGAATAGGGTCATGGCCTTGATGAGGCTTCTTTCTTCAAAACAAAAGCCCGGTTTTCCAACATATAAAACGCAAAAGGAGACATAACGTGCTTGTTTTTGCAAACATTTTTACCAAATTCAATGTTTCTGTAGTTCCTTTCTTGGAAAGTTAAAAGTACTTTGGAAGAACTGAAAACTGTTAATATGCATTCATGAGCAGCTAGTTGATAATTAGTGATATTTCTATTCAACCGAGTCTCTTATGTGTGTTTACCAAATAACAATTATAAAATCCACCAGGAATGTTAACATTAAACAGTCAAGATAACACTGTTGCAAGAAAGATGTTTTTAGTTATATAATAATTATCACCAATCTCATATAGTCATATGCATTTCTAATACTATTGTTATTTTGCTAAGAAACTAAAGGCAAGGGAATATGAAGTCATAGTGAATATTTTTAAACATAATCCTGAAATCTAAGTTCTCTGTTATGAAACCTGTGCCTAGAATAGTTCTATGTGAGCCTCTGCTGCTCAGGAAGCAGGTGCTGCCGTGCTGACTGACCACCGTTCTCGGGTAAGTGTTAAGTCTGTCTTGAAGCGGCTCGTCATAAAAGAGAGATATATTGGAATGTTTGAAGGTTAAACTCATTTCCAATAAAATGGAAAGGGTTCATATAAAAAGTAACATAAGTGATGATTTAAAGCCATTGCTTTCCAAGAATTAAGGTTATTTCAATGACAAGAACGGAGAGGTACTTCAGGGGGAAAAATTCCTGGGGTTTAGTCTAAAGAAGGAATTTCTTCTTCAGAACACACTTCCTTATGTTTGGAAGAAAAGAGTTTTGGCTGCTTTTAGTTATAAAATATCCTTTCTGCCATTCCTTTTAAAAGGCATTGAGTACTCTCGGTTTTCAACTTCATCCATGTGACATGCTAGAAAGTATTATCATGGTGGAAATAATTGTTTTTTCCTCAGCAACAAACTCACTGAATATATGACTTGCTTATTAATGAGGGTCATATAGTCTATATGGATATAAATTTACTTTATGAGAGGAGAAAACAGGTGTTTTGATCTTTAGATAATAATACAGTACAATACTCACAAGAGCTAGTGAAAAGATTTGAATGATAAGAGTTCTATGCAATTTTATTGAAAGGATTTTAATTTACAGCAAGCTTAGACCTAAATCCTAATTTGATAATAAACATGATGTGGCATTGCAAATATTTATGTATGTTTCAGCATTTTATCTATTTTCAACAAATGCAAGTATGCAATGAATTATTTCTATTCTGTATCAGCTGTTATGGACAAAATCCAGGAGTTAGATGTTCAACATTAAGGGGAAGTTTTGAACAACCCTAAATGTAAGAGCAGGCTATTCTTTAAAATGTACCAATGGTCATTTCAAAATCAAAGTTTTGTGGTCAACTTGTTTTTATCCAAATTGCTCCAACCCAACAATATCTACACCACAAAGACTAGAGCCTTATAAATATTATGAATGCTGCCATCTCCTCCAATGCTGTTAGTTGGTACAAACAGCAGATTTTACTACCAATAAGTATTTTACAATGAGACATGAGAACAAATGAGAAGCCTGTAAATCCCCCATAAGAAAGTAAAAGTGAAGGGCTGTGAAATAGTAAAAGTACAAGTGAAGACCAGGAGGTTTGTGTGCTGGATCGTATTTTGCCACAGCTACAAATGTGACCTTAGAAAAATCACTTTCCTCTCTGAGTCTTAGTTTTCTCATCTTTGATATATGGGGTTATCGGATGATCTCTGATTTTTTTTTTTTAAGATTTTGTTTATTTCTTTTTAGAGAAAGAGTGCAAGCAGGGGGAGGGGTAGAGGGAGAGGGGAGAGGGAATCCCAAGCCGACTCGTGTTGAGCATGGAGACTGACATGGGGCTCGATCCCATGACCCTGAGATCATGACCTGAGCCAAAATCAAGAGTCAGAGGCTTAATCGACTGAGCCACCCAGGTGCCCCTCTGATCTTTCTTTTGGCTTTTGCACTGTATAATTAAAGAGATTAAAATGTGGGATTCATTGATTACAGTATTACATATTATATACAGAAACTTAATTTCCTAGCTCTAGTCTAGAGTCAATAATATATAATTCAAAATATTGGTCCTAATGATAGACTTCAAGCCAGGAGGGAATACGGAACTTATACTACCTTTACTTCAAACTTAACTGCTTTAAATACATACGACAACTTACAGCTTCTTGGGGAATCTCTCTTCTTCACCTCTAAACTTTAGGTTGTAGATGTGACATGTTAAAAGGGAGGCTGAATTCATTTTTTATTCAAATATTTTCAAATGGATTTTACTGGAAAACTTTAATGTTTAATTGTCTGCCACTATGATCTATGTGTCACCCACCAGCACAGATCTCAGGAGCAGTCCAACTGCTGCACTGTAGCTGTGGTGTTTCAATAATGCATATGGGCCAGAATGGGCAACTGAGATCTTTTGGTTGGTAAGCAAGAAGAAACTAATGGGAAAACAAGTTTGACCTTCTATTCTCCTAGAAGGTCACTAGCAATTAATTTTTGAGTCTCATTCCAGTTAATAGAAGAACTATGATAGATAAAAATATTTTCATTAACAGTCTAGGTTGTCTTGATTCTGTTCCATAACATCTGTTTTAAGGGAAAAAATTAGTAGATAATAGATAATAATAATAGCTAATCCTCATATACTCAGTATATTACATATATATATGAGTTTATATATGTATATATAATATATTCAGTATATTATTTCATAGAGAACTGACCATATGAAGATTTTATATGTAATTGAAGATATACTGACATGTATTTAGAGGCAATGGACTATTAAGAAGTATAATTTAAGGGGCGCCTGGGTGGCACAGCGGTTAAGCATCTGCCTTCGGCCCAGGGTGTGATCCCGGCCTTATGGGATCGAGCCCCACATCAGGCTCTTCTGCTATGAGCCTGCTTCTTCCTCTCCCACTCCCCCTGCTTGTGTTCCCTCTCTCTCTGGCTGTCTCTATCTCTGTCGAATAAATAAATAAAATGTAAAAAAAAAAAAAAAAGGTATAATTTAAGTCCCTATATTCAATTGTTTTTTTTTTTTTTTCCCCATTTAAAGACATTTATCTTCTCCAAGTTAGTCATAGGGATGTGAAACATATAAACATATCTTAATAACTAATATATATGAACCTAATAAGTCTCAGACCCTGAAATAAGTCTATAACTAGAATAGCCAGAATTATATGCACATATAGAAATGACAGTTATTCTTTGATACTAGAATCTATTCAGTACATTTTTCATTTCTGAGATAAGTATCACTGCTTGCCAAATGTCCTCCAACTAGAATATTCCCCAGGTTCACTTTCAATACACAGAAAACAATGGTGGTTCATACCAGTTAATTGACCCAAGTATATTTTCTTATTTATAGTCATTTCTCTGGAAATTTAAAATTGTGACTAAGGAATTTCATTTTCAATACGTGCTTGCCTTTGAAAGAGCGAAGGCATAAAAGCCTGGACTGTCGTCATGTGGATTTAAAGACAGAAAAGCCAGTGCACAGAGCCAAAGTAGAATGAAGCAGATGCTGAGTAAAGCAGAAATGAAAGTTGGCAACAGTTATCTCTTCTGTGGTTTCGTGT
Source organism: Ursus maritimus (assembly GCF_017311325.1). Taxonomy (NCBI): domain Eukaryota; kingdom Metazoa; phylum Chordata; class Mammalia; order Carnivora; family Ursidae; genus Ursus; species Ursus maritimus. The sequence goes on from NW_024423564.1 coordinate 16,920,612, forward strand.
ACTCTCCCTGCATCGCCATAATATTCTTGATTACCCTTTGCTTAAGATAGTTTCCACTGGTTTCTCTAACTTGTAAACAACTTTTCTTAATAAATGAAACGTCTAACTAAAGTTAGTAATGGTGATTTGGAACTTAATTCTTTTTTTTTTTTTTTTTAATATTTTATTTACTTATTTGTCAGAGAGAGAGAGAGACTACAAGCAGGGGGAGCGGCAGGCAGAGGGAGAAGCAGGCTCTCCGCTGAGCAGGGAGCCTGACGCGGGACTTGACCCCAGGACCCTGGGATCATGCCCTGGGCCGAAGGCAGACGCTTACCGACTGAGCCACCCAGGCGCCCCTGGAACTTTACTCTTTTTGGTACAGAGTTACTTAGAGGATCCCAGCACCGGAGGAAACTGTGTATTCCAATCTCCTTTACGCCAGTTAACACAGGTTAATCACCTAAAACAGGTCTTAAAAGAGATTTAACTGGTGGATCCTATGGAAAACAAAAGAAATAATCAGTTCCACCCATGGTCCCCAAAGCAGAACATTCTCTTGGCGTGGGAATCCCCTCTCAGTGGTCATTAGAGGGATGCCTTCTTTTGGACCAGGTTTGGATAGAGTCCACGATTTTAATTTTTTTTTAATGGGGGAAGCAAGATGAGTTGGTTTATTTTCAAACATCATTCAAACAAGTAAGGTATACACTACAACCTCCAAAGTCAGTGACTAAAAGATCATCTTATTATTGTGATTCCTCCTGAAGTTAATTTTTCAATTCTTTTTTCCATATAACAGAAAGTCATTATACTAGAAGCAGTAGTTCACTTCTCACACGCTTATTTATTCTAAACCTAACTCCTCATGTAGGGACCTAATTCTTTTATCCATGATGCTTTAATTTGTTCAGTGAGACAATAGTTGAGTATACCAAATACTACTAAATATTAGTCAGAGGCAAGAATGGCATGGCACTGTTATTTTGTTTCTTTGCTTTCAATATACTTCTAGTTCATAAACAGGCATCACTTTCTTTCTTTCCTAACCTCCAAAAGCAGAGTTTTAAAGAGTTCTTAACTGGGTAACTACTAACAAAGCAAAAATGCAATTTATAACTTCTGAGCTTGTGCAATGTATAGCTTCTGAGCAAAATAGTCTAAAAAATCTATTAATGCAACCTAAAGCTAGAAGAAAAAAATAAATGAAGGAAAAGAAAACTCACAATAAGATATTACAGTTAATTAAATATATTTAGATGTGTGTATAAAATCACTGAATGCAGTTACTTCTCCTGGAACACTATTTGCCCAGTCACTGACATGATTTGACGGATTAAGCATTCCCAGGATTCTATTCCAAAGTCATTACTTCAGAGAGATTTGCCATCACACCCTATTTCTTTACACAGCTTCATTTTTTCTTATAGCAGATGTCACTACCCAATATTAAAAAACAGTCAATTTTAATTTTCATTATTTGTTTACACCAGTGAAATAAGTTAATATAAGTTAACCCTCCCTTTATTAAAAAGCATATTTGCATAAATATAGAAAGTAGAGGAATTCTTATAACAGCAACAAGAACAATGCCCTAAGATGCTATTGAAATTATTACTAGAAGTATTTTTAGATAGTGCTGATAATTAAAAGGATATAAGTTGGCAAACCCACAATTGCAGTGGGAGGTTTTCACACGCGTGTCAGAGACTGGTAAATAAAGCAATTAAAAATGAGTAAGGTAATAGTTATACAAAAATTTAATAAGATGATTTATTAAATAAAGTCTTAAAATACTAGTGAGGAAACAATAAGAGTTAAACAGAAAATCTGTTTTAAAAATTTAAAACTTTGATTTTATATGTCTGTGTGTGAATTCGTTGACAGACAGATTGATCCTATACCTGAAAATAGAGGATCCACATTTTCTTCATGATCGTGTAATAGGTCACAAAGGATTTTTAAACAAAAAATCTAAAATGGGTCATTTTTATGCAAACTTCACTCTGATTATAATTCAATAAAATTATTAATAACAAAACAACACCCAAACTTCTGTCTCAATACACTCAGAAATTAAGAACACACATTTTGTAGGCTACGCAAGTCACAATTCTGTACTTCACTATTTTTGTGGTAGGTGTCCTGCTCTGCTGTTTAATCAAATTTCTACTTATGCTACATGTGGGATACAGCTTCCAGTATGGAAGTTGTTACTTTTAACCAACATTAGCTGCTGTTCCATTTAGATGTTTTTCATATTAATTACGGTCTTTATGTCCTGGGCACAATCCCAGTTACAGATTAAAAGCCCAATATATGAGTAAATGACACAATAATAAAAGACCTGATATATTTTGGAGGAAATAAAAAGATAGCAGGGGGGATCAAATTGCAGCATATCACCTTGAAGTAATACTTAGAGTTCTTGTGAAATCTCTTAAGTATGTTTATTTTCACACCCTTCAGGAAACTGTACGTAATAGAAAGAAGTGCATAAGGAATAAAAACGACACCTATATTTAATAGGAACTTCTCTGCTGGTGCTGCCCTCTTAACACAAGAAGACAGATGAGGCACTAATGTCTAACTTTATTATTTCCTAATCAATAGTTTTCATTAGTAAAATGAAATTGAGGAATAAGAAGTTAAGTCTTAGGTTGCAACTACTTCTCATCTTAGATCCTCTCTTGCTCTGCTAATTGGACATCAAAATAAATCTACTCTTTTTTTTCTTATACCTCTTAAAAATACCATGTATTACGATCTTTTGATCAATAATTTTAAAATCATCTAAACAACATAATATTGAATTATTATTCTAAAATCAATACCTGGTATAGATGAATACTATAGAAAAAGAGTTCCTGTGGAGCCTAGCAACCAGTTTCAGCTTTCAGTAGAGGAAAAACATACCAACGGATGATTTGTAATTGTTTAACCCATCACTAACCCTTTTGTGGAAAGGGTTTTAAGATGACGAGAGTTTAGGACTTCCGTGGAAACACACACACACACACACACACACGCACACACACATACGCACATACACGTGCATGCACCATCTGCAGACTTTTCCAGTGTCTACGATGTAGTCAAGCTCATCCATGGATTCCAGATTAGGACCCTAGTTAGATGTTGAGTCTCATGTTAATATGATATGCTTCTGTTGTCTTAATAATTGCCTCAAAAACAATAAACAGCTGTTACACTATTACTAGTTTTACCACTAATTTTTTTTTTTTAGATTTATTTATTTATTTGAGAGAGAGAGAGAGAGAGAGAGAGCGCGCGTGAGAGGGAGGGGCAGAAGGAGGGGAGAGAATCTCAAATGGACTCCCTGCTGAGTGCAGCACCTGCAACACTGGCACCACCTCAAGACCCTGAGATCACGACCTGAGCTGAAACCAAGACTCAAAAGCTTAACCGACTGCACCACCCAGGGGCCCCACCAATTCTTTGTAGTGAAATTTTCCTAAAGAGACTCTTCAGATCATGTTTAACATAAAGAGAGAGCTATTTAGTGAACTTGGGGAAGGGGTTTTCAAATTGGTGGAAAGCAAACTACATTTCACAGTGAGAGGGCAAAGTGAAGAAAATTACATAAAAGGTAGATAATAAGAAAAAAAATAGCACTGAATGTTAATTACACCAGAACAAAAAATAATTTTTTTAAGGATTTTATTTATTTCTTTGAGAGAGAGATCACAAACACGAGCAGGGGGAGGGGCAGAGGGACAGGGAGAAGCAGACTCCCCACTGAGCAGGGAGCCCAGTGCAGGTAGATCCCAGGACCGTGAGATCATGATCCGAGGAGAAGTCAGATGCTTAACCAACTGAGCCACACAGGCACCCACAAAAAATATTTTTTTAAAAAGAAAAAATTTTTAGATGAATCAGAAAGCTTGAATTCAACAATTTAAGTCCAGTCACTGTATTTTATCCTATAAGCACAGTATAAAGTCTCATGTGTAAAATGAGTTTAGCAAAGACCTACTAATAAGATCAAAGATATTGAACAGGGAAATCTCAATTTGAGAAAACAATCCCTGGTTTATTAGTAGCCTTTTTATGAAATGTATGTGAAAAATTAAAATATCTAATGTTTATAATGTATATGTGCAGTATTTTCTAGAGTAATGTATTTTTATTTATTTACTCGTTTTTAGGGATGAATCATATCATCTTTAAAATGATTCCTTGGAACTCAGAGTATTGTAAAATATACTTACATACAGTGAGTTACTATTTTAGGATATACATATCTTTTGAAATTAATGGTGGGGGAAATAGTAGCCATTGTTGTGATTCTAAAGTTACTTTGTGTTTGGTATATTCTCTATTATCTGAGTTCAATGTTTTAATTGATACAACAAAATTGGTTTTTATTATAATAATTACTTCATGACCCTGAATTTAAATGTAAGAATTTACATGCTTAATTTCTGGATATTATTGAAACTGATACCTGGACTTAGTTTCTACAGTATTAACAACTTCTTTGTGTTTGATGATTGAAATATAACTCTCTTCTGGATATCCTGATTGTTTCCAGAATGAGTTTCAGTTTCTAGTATTTAGTATTTTAAAAAATCTTGTTAAAGAATTACTTTTGATGAATAAAAATGATTTTGAAAAAGAAAAGTAAAAATGGAAATCATTAGTGAACCTTCAATTGCTAAAATAATTAAATGCAATAAAATGTTTATTATTCTACATAATATCCAGATGACACAGAGGATTTAGTGAAATCCGACCTAACAGTAATAAAATATGACTGAATAAAGCAGGTCATTATTCCAAAAGTGAAAATGTTTATTCCCATGGTAAAAAAGATGGCATTTATAATTTTTCAGTCTCAAAAGACAGTATCAGATTCAGCATACTAATTAAGGAAAATTAAATCAGCTCTGACTTTAATGGCAGTGATATGTGATAGTTGTTTTCTTTTCATTAGTAACTATAATAATACTCTTCTAAAAGTAGTGTACACCATGGAATAAAGAGTGGAAAGTAAAAATTCCTAGACCTCAATCAACACTTTCCCAGACATAATCACCACCAAAGATTTTTACTGTAGTCTTTCCTAAATTTTGTAGGCAGACAAAATATATGTTTAATTGTATTTTATAAATTGAAATAATTGAAATCTTCCTGCTTCATCTTGATTTTATGTAAAAATGTAAAAACATTTTATATTTCATTCTGAAATCCGATTTTTTAATTAACAAAATATCTTGGAAGATGTTCTACATCTTTACTTGTATCTTACTTTGCATTCATTTCACACCCACCAAGCACTGCATTGTTACTATGTAATATATATTTTTTCCTATTAGAAAAAAATGATAGAGACTATTCATATATATTTGTTTTTACACACTTGTTTTCGATTAGAACAAGTTTAAATTCCTAACCACGGATTTCTAGGCAAGGGCGTACATATATTTTCAGATGTCCACTGCTCTCACCATCTTCCTCTCCAAAACTGCTGCTTCCATTAATATTCTCAGAAATTGTGAGTACGTGTCTTTTCTTAGGTACTGAATAATGAGAAGTTTCTTAATATTCCAATCTGACAGAAACAAATGGTAATATCATGTATGCTTTTTAAAAACTGCTGGGGTGCCTGGGTGGCGCAGTCGTTAAGCATCTGCCTTCGGCTCAGGGCGTGATCCCAGCGTTCTGAGATCGAGCCCCACATCAGGCTCCTCTGCTGGGAGCCTGCTTCTTCCTCTCCTACTCCCCCTGCTTGTATTCCCTCTCTCGCTGGCTGTCTCTGTCAAATAAATAAATAAAATCTTTAAAAAAACCTGCTTAATTATTAATGATATTAACCACTTTTATTGGTCAATATATTTTTAAATTCATTCATGCCTACATCTTGGTAAGCCTATTTGAAACATTTGAACCTTATGGTAGAAATATGAGAGTAGGTAATTTAAGCTTTTTGAATATTTTCTGATTAAAAATAATATAGAAAATGTAAAAATTGTAACAGAGGGAAAAAAATCACTGTTCATAATTCCAGAAACCAAGTGTAAACCCCATTAAAATATGATATATTTCCCATAAGCCATTTCTTCACTACGCACAGCTGGACACTCTCTGTCTCTTTTTGTTCACACACACCCACACCCACACATGTAAGATACAATATTTTTCATAATGCAGAGACATGCTGACATCATGCTTTTTTTTTTTTACCTTCTTACATTACAATTCCTCAAAAACTTACTTTTAATATATTTATATTACATCCTGTGGCTGCATGCTAGCATCTTTCTTTATTGCTGGATATTTAGCTGGTTTCCAATTATTTACTACAGTAAATAACACTGTTATAAACATATTTGATTATATCTGTAAAAATACTACTGCCTCTGGTGCTTTATTTAGTTGTTGTTGTTAGACTTATTGTGCAATAGTTTGAAAAGCCATCTAGCAGGTATCATAGAATAAGCTTAGAGCCCTTTTTAGATGGGAGTGGGCCCATCTTGCATCAGTGGGTCTCTAGTAAGGAAACTAGATATAGGAAGGAGGGTAATCTGGTCTTAGACTGAAGGGAGAACACACGTTTTGGGAATCACTCTTTGAATCTCTACTTCAAAAAAATTGTGTGGTGCTTGAGCGAAGGGAGGACCTTGCTGCAGGTAAGAGAAAAAGTAAGAGTGAAACATCCCCACAGGCTGTAGCTGTAGATAAGTAACTTTTACAAAAACAACACGTAATAAAGATTTCTATATTACTCTCCACTTATTTCGTTTTTGTTATTCTCTACAAAGTAAAATGCACCTGGATAGTTTTAGTGTACTCATGGGAAAATGAGTGAAGGGTCATACAACATTAGCCAAAGAAATAAAAGGCAAAGAGGACTTGGCCAGGACCAGAGTGGGACTGACTGTGGTTTTTGGTAAGAGCTCATAACTTTGGGGATCAGGAACCAGGCGACGGTTCCGGTTACTCTTTCCTGTGTAGTTTTTCCCACTGCCTCATATAGGCCTGCTCCCTCTATTTTTAAAATAGGTTCTAATAATGTCAATAATACTATGAATAGCAATAAAAGTAATATTTATTGAGTGCTTAACATTTGCTGAAAATGTTCTAAGAATTTTACATATACAAACTCACTTAATTTTCATGACAAACCTATGAGATAAGCGTGATCATAATTCTCATTGTACAGATATGCTAAGTAAGGAAAAGCACGCTACTTGCAGACACAGTGCTGATCAGTGAAAACGAGCTGGGATTTGAAACCAAGTGGTCTGGCTTCAGAGACCACTCTCCTAACTACTGATAAACCAGCTCTCAGTCTAAGGCAAATACAGATTTTTTTTTTTTCCAGTACACAAACCATTAGTATTCATTTCCAAATTACTTTCTGTAAAAATATCATACCATTTTAGTTTTCTACCTGCAATGCATGAGATAGCCCATCTCTTTTACCTCTTCAACACTGCGTAGTATGCATTTTACCTAATCCTTGTCAATTTTTTAAAAAGATTTTATTTATTTATTTGAGAGAGAGCGAGAGAGTGCAGAGAGAGAGAGGGAGAAGCAGACTCCCCACTGAGCAGAGAGCCGGATTCTGAGATGAGGACCTGAGCAGAAAGCAGATGCTCAAATGACTGAGCCACCAGGTGCCCCTAATCCTTGTCAAATTAAGAATTGAAAGTTTTATAATAGTCATATTAGATAGTTTTAATTGCTTCAGATTATGAACACTATTACCATGTCTATTAATTATTTATAGTTCTTTGATGGATCAGCTGTTCCTGTCTTTTGTGTTTTTTTTCCTTTTTTATATGCTCGTTTGTGCAGAGGTTAACTTCTAAAAAACTGATTTCATCGCACCTTACCAAAAATTCTTACTGTTGTACTGAACTCATTTATACTTTACATGCCGCTATTTTATTTTTTTCCAATATGAATGCATGGCTTTTATTTTTTGGGCAATACATTTTCTTTCTAATTATAAATATAATACATACTTATTGATGAAATTTGAAAAAAAGTAAAATATAATTTAGTAGATAGAAAAAAGTATGAATATCACCCAGTACCACCCACTCTAAAAATGTGGTATATTTTATTCTATTGATATCCATATATAAATGCATGTGTATTTATAAAATTTGTATTTTACACTATATGAAGCTTTATTTTTTGCACTTACTTCAATTATATTATCACTACATACTGTACTTTATTTCTTAAGCTCTATATACAGATACATAATGCTTTAATACATTTGCTGTTTTGAACATTAGACTTGTCATTTACACAATCATGAATAATGCAGTGCTAAACATTCTTGCTTACAATTATTTGAGGGCATTTATGCTAAGACTATGACCATTGAATTGTTTCTCAGAGTTACTAGATGTAAGAGTATGAATATTTAAGAGTATGAATATTTCTAAAACTTTATACATACTGTCAAAATGCTCTTTAAGTGTGTCTCTTAACACTATTTCTAAGAATGTATATGTGAAGCAGATGATTGTGTAAGTGAATAACAAGAAAAAAGTGTTTTATTATAATTGCTTTATTGATTTTTAGAAGGCTGAATTTATTTAAAAATACATATTCAGGGGCGCCTGGGTGGCACAGCGGTTAAGCGTCTGCCTTCGGCTCACGCCGTGATCCTGGCGTTATGGGATCGAGCCCCGCATCAGGCTCCTCTGCTATGAGCCTGCTTCTTCCTCTCCCACTCCCCCTGCTTGTGTTCCCTCTCTCGCTGGCTGTCTCTCTCTGTCTAATAAATAAATAAAATCTTTAAAAAAGAATACATATTCACCATTGGTATTTCTTTTTAAAATGCCTGTTCATGTAATCATATGTTTACTTAAAATATTATTTATATTATTGATCTGTAAGAACTATTTATATGTTAAGTCTATATTTATACTTATAATATATCAGATAATATACCATATGTAATATGATATATACTCATATTTCCAAAATCCTTGCTCATAAGGGTTGACACTGATTGGGTGGCTTCTTCTGTGCCACTTTTGATCACTTAGCTCTACTAATTTCTGGTGTAAATATATCAATGAGGACAAGTTGAATTGTAGACCCTCAGGGAATTATTTATTTCACAGAAGATCCTGAAAAGGCATTTTTACCCACTTCACACTGAATGGTACCATGAAAACGAGGGAGAATAAGTTGAAATAATTATGTAAAAAGCAAAGATTAATAATCATAGCTCAGCTCCCCAAAGAGATTAATATAATTAGTACCATTTTCTTATTAACTTTTAAGACTTCACAAATGAAATTGAAAGTAATTGTGTAAACTAAAAGTAAATTGAATTTACAACAGCCAAATTATGGAAGCAGCCCAAGTGTCCATTGACAGATGAACGGATAAAGATGATATGATACACACACACACAATGGAATATTATTCAGCCATAAAAAAGGAATAAAATCTTGTCATTTGCAATGACATTGATGGACCTAGAAAGTATAATGTTAACCAAATAAGTGAGTCAGAGAAAGACAAATACCATATGATTCCAGTCATATGTGGAATTTAAAAAACAAAACAAATGAGCAAAGGAAAAAAGGAGAGAGACAAATCAAGAAAGAGGCTCTTAACTACAGAGAACAAACTGATGGCTAACAGGGAAGGGGGTGAGAGGATGGGTAAAATAGGTGATGGGGATTAAGAAGTGCAGTTGTGATGAGCACCAGGTATTGTATGGAAGTGTTGAATCACCATATTGTACACCTGAAATTTGTATATCACCATAAGTTAACTACACTGGAATTAAAAAAATGATAATAATAATAAAATCACAATTAGAAAAAAAGTAAATTGAGAAAATAAATATTTCAGTTAATAACCACTTAATGCTTTCTAAACTGGTAAGACTGCTGATTTAAAATTAGAAGTCACTCTATTGAATTATTCATAGAAAAGAGTTATCTGTTCACCTCATTGAATATGGAAAATATGGGAAAACAAGAGACTACTATGTTGATACTATGTTTGCAAAGAAAAAAAAAAGTCTCTATCTTGAGAAAAACATGTGCATTTTTCCTAAGGCTAACAAAAAGCTAATTATTTAACTAGTATCAATAATATTAAAATTTTATACATTACCTATAACTAGTACTATTAACCATGATATTTGGGTTCATTTTCCATTACGGATTTCTATAAATTTTTTTCTGAGGTTGCGGAGATAAGGAGGTAAATTAAGGGAAATATAAATGTAAAGTCAAATATATTACCTGAACTCTTAGATATATAGCCTGCCTTTCAGCATTTGGATCAATGAAAAGCTTATTTAGAAAATAATGCCCAGCACCCCTTGTAAAATAATACACATTACAAACTTTGACAGCTTTCTATAATTTCTCTATCAATGAATCAGTTTACTAATTATCTAATGAAGTCAGTGTCAGCTATAATATTCAGCATTTACAGGTACTCATCTACAATTAGCACGTTTTTGAGCACATTCCAAGGTGAGTAGAACACATAGATTCTACCCAATGTAGACACACTTTCTTTTTTTTTTTTTTTTTTTTAAGATTTCATTTATTTATTTGAGAGAGAGAGAGAGAAGAGCACATGAACAGGGGGGAATGGCAAAGGGAGAGAGAGAAGCAGACGCCACTGAGCAGGGAGCCTGATGTGGGGATGGATCTCAAGACCCTGAGATCATGACCTGAGCTGAAGTCAGACACTTAACTGACTGAGCCACCCAGGAGACCCAGACACATTTTCTCTTCCATCTGTGTTCTCGGGTGACAGCTAGGGGACTCCAGAAAGCTCACTGGACTTCACTTTTTTTGGGTTTGGGCTATGACTTGTCTAATTACCAGAAGGATACACACCTTTTCATGTTTCTATATTCAAGTAACAGTCTTCCCACAGATTTATTGTGCAGATAAAACATAATCATGTGTGCAATGTGAAAATTTTACACTGTGTATTTAAAAATAAGTACAAATAAAGAGATACATACAGAAATGAAGATAATTAAACCAGACTGCAAAAAATGCTTATTTTTCAGTGAGTAGATATAATTCTGATACCCATGCTTTGAACTATTTGAGGGGTGCACTATCAGTAGAATGTCCAAACGGAGTATACCCTAGTTTTGAGAAAGTTAACAAAGTCAGGATCAGTAAACCGTACCTCAAATGGAAAAAAGAAAAGAAAAGAAAAGAAAAGAAAAGAAAAGAAAAGAAAAGAAAAGAAAAGAAAGAGAAAAGGAAAGGAAAAGAAAAGAAAGAAAAAAGAAAAGAAAAGAATGTTAGGAAGACAAGAGATTGTAACAAATGGCCTTGCTGAAAAATGAGTGTGCCACGACCACTGAAGATGCTGTTGTTTCCTGAATGGACAGGAGGTAAAGTATCACCACTCTCCTGCAATAGTACATTGGAGGTTACTGGGAATACTTCAGAAGAGAAATGATTATGGTGAACTGTCAATGATAATAAAAGAAACTTAAAAAGGAAAGAAAATGGGACCAAAAGACTCATAAATTGAGATTTGAAATCCGTGACGTGTATAACAACCATTAAAACTCATCTCATTAGTTTAAGTAGGCAAGCTCTATAACAAAATTAAAGCATTAGGTCAGTAAAGCTTCTCAAAAAGTTTACAGTGTAGGATGTAAAAACCAAAAGAAAATAAACATCTAAAGTGAACTATAGAAAAAAAGTCAAGTAACTTGTTTGCATTTATTAATAGACTTTCTGATTGAGTTTTAATTAAAAAACTGGATATTATCAGAGCAAATTCATCATCTCACATAAAGGTGTAATATTCTATTTTATTTTAGGAAAGTGCAAAAGTTATTTGATGTTTGAAAATTTTGTGAAAAAAGTAGATACGTTTTGTCACATAGAGTCTGTTGACAATGAGAGATCAAAAAAAAAAAAAAAGGAAAAGAAACATAACTTCTAGAATATGTGTTCTGAGATCACTGATAAAATGCTTGTTGTCACCCTAGGCCATTTTGAAAGGTTGCATTCATATGATCAAGGGAAGGTTTGAGGGAAACAAGGCCACTCTTTTTGCTTTTTTCACAGATTAAAAAAAAAAAAATGTGTCAGACTGTAGCCTTGGTATTGCCTTTTCTGAGCTCTAGAAGTTTAAAATAAAATACTCATAAAATTAGTTATTTGTTTTAAAACCAAGTCATATATACTTTGTTGAATTTATTGATACTTTAATCATTTGAACCACAGATCACATGCAAAATCAGGTCCATCACTGGACATTTGCTTCAAAATTTGCCCTATTTTAATCCTACTTAAAAGATGTATAAGAGAAGCTACATTTACGGGCTCTCAAGTTCATTATTACAAGTACCAAATACAGTATTAGAATTTTCGGAATTACCTTTAACTACTTAGAAATACATTATATATATATATAATTTTATTTATATATATATATATATATCTCTCTCAATGTCTAAAGTTAAAAGTGATTACAATATCTTTTGTTACGAAATTATTTGAACAAAACAATAAAATACAGCATGCAATTTAACTCAGCAAATCTAAAAATGCTCATGAAAACAGGTACATATGCAGGAACTTAAAGAATTAAAGAAAAAAAAAAAAAAGAAAGAAAAGAAAGAAAGATAAATACCAACCAAAATCTTAAGAATTTTACAGTGAATCATGCAATATCAATAAACGGCTTTCCTTTTTTCTTTTAGCTTTTATAATAATTGTTTGAAGTAAACTAGGCTATAATCTATTTCTGATTTAAAGAGCCACATTTCCAAAGCAAGTGAACAAAGAGATGCTAGCTTCTTAATTACAGGTAATAATCCAAAAATACTTCTCATAAACCTATTTGCATATAAATCTAAAGTAAAACCATTCAAATGAATCTTTGTTCAAATAACTGCTATGTCTATTTTGCATGCATGTATGTGTGAGGTTGGGGGAAAGGGGACAGTGGATTTGTTTGGCCAGTAGCTTTGTTCATACTACAAAAGATTAAATATTGATATTTCATAATTAGAGATGCTTCTCTTTTTTATGGAGAACCTCATGTTTTTGAAAAACATTTGCAAGATGAGTTGGATATTACAATAAATTAGTATCACATTTTATCACCCTTTATTTTCTCCATTTGGTAAGATACTAAGCAGATCAGAGGAGATATCCTCTATTCATTCATTTTCACCATGGTCATCACCCAATTATTACCAAATCCTCATAGCAGATTATCAAAAAAATAAATAAAAAAGGAAAAAACGGGGCAATGAATCTGGGAGGGTGGCTGGTATATTTTCTGAGTTCACAAAGGCTGTCACCTAATATTGTTTTTATACGATATATACAATATAGGGTAAAATATAATCTTTGATCTCAAGATATATATATTTCTAGAACTGTATAAAATGTGATCACTGGTAAAATAACATTCACTGTGCCAATCTGGGTCATTTTGTTCACTCCTCTCAGAAGGCTGTGCTGGGGGCTATTAATATCTCTAACAATTAAAAAAAAATTCTTTTCAGCAGAAGTTTCACAAATGTAGGGGAGCCTTTCAGTTGACCTCATTTGTAAGTCAAATTAACACAGTTCTTGTTGATCAATATAATGGCATGCATTAAAAAAAAATGTACTTTTCCTTTTGGATGAAGGATCAAATTCCTTCATCAAATTGTCCGAACGCTGAACTTAAAAATCAAAGCTCCAGAAAATTTGGCATTATTCATTTACTTTCCATTTATTTAATTGGAGTGGCTTCTCTGTGCTAGGCACTGGAGTAAGAACAGGGGACGGAGCCATGAAAATGACAGACTCTGGCTCAGAACTTACCTAGTGACCTAGACTGTCATGCAAATTAAAACAAGAGTAGAATGTGATGTGGCTAGCATAAAGGTTTATGCGAGTTGCTATGGGGGGCATGCAGGAAGAAGCACTATTTCTCTTAGAGGACTTTGGGGGGGTGTGGTAATCAAGGAGTTATAGTGCAGTCTCCAAACCTTCCTACTGGGCAGTTGTCCCCTGTCAGTCAGTTTAAAAGTTGAAGCATCTTTATTCTCCCTTCTCTGATGGTAAAAATTATTTAGATGTTAGAAGCAGAAACAAAATTGAGGTGAGAGTACTACCATAGGAAAAGTGGAAAACTGCCAGGAAATGTGACAATGAGGAGGTGCCCATGGATGTAAAGAACGGCAGAGATGCCATATCCATACTTTCAAAGGGGTGCTGTGCAGAGCAAAAACAAATGGGGAGATTTTACAAGCAAGCGCACATTCTACAGAATGGAGGCAAAATCGAGAATACAAAGAATAAGGAGTGCAGATTCCCCCAGGTCCGTTCCAGTGCTGTTCCCTTTCTTCTCTTTGGCATCTACGAGTAACTTATTTAAGGGATGAAAATATTTGTAAGTATTGTTTAAAGAAATGTACTGCTGCTGTGCCATTAAAATTGAATTTAAGCAATCAAAATCTAAACCATGTTATTTTTTTAAGTTTTTATTTATTTACGTAATCTCTAAACCCTACATGGGGCTCGAACTTACGACCCTGAGATCAAGAGAGCCAGCTGGGCACCCCTAAACCATATTAATTTGAAGGAAAATGATATCTTATAAGAGATTATCATGAAACTAAAAACAGTCTTGAAAATAATCCGAGGTTAAAGATTTTGTATGACACATATATCTATTCCATCTTTAAACTGCTGTTGTTGTGTTAAGAAAACATTCTATCTGAACTGTGTTCGAGCATAAGGAACATTAACTGGAAGGAGATTACCTGATTCTTAAGGATTTATTTAGGAAGCTCTACAGATTTCAGATATCACAATGGTATTTTAATGGATATATTTTATGTATGTATGTACAGTGGCGAATGAGATCAAACACAGTATTCTAATATAAATGAAATTAGAAAATTTGAAAGGTAAATAAAAAATTTTAATAAATTAAAATGCACAGATTAGGTGATAATAGGAATACAAAATACGTTGTCAATCCCAATTATTTGTAACGCGTAGGTATTTACAGAGGACAGTTTTTCTCTGCGTAGTTAGGCAACACTCAGTGCCCTTTCCAAAGGTCAGCAACTCCCAGGAAGATGGATTATATATAGGTAGAAAAATCTGGCATCCATTATGTTTAAATTCCTGCTAACACTAATATGATTATCTCTGCCCTTTTCCTCCATTTCCAAATAGTTTTGGAGACCACATTTTAGGAAAAACGTTCACGGTATGGCTTATTCGCAAAGAATATTCCCCTTTCCTATTATTTGATAATGAGTTCAGATATTTTACAAGAAGCATTAGTTAAAACAAAGCCCTTTTGGAAATGAAGAAAGCACTGGAGTATAAAGGGCATTTCTCAATTTCTAACTGAGCTCCATTACGCTTTGGTTGGAAAAGCGTTAGCACAATAGCTATATTAACCTCCTTTATATTTAGAATGGTATAAATAACTACAAGTAATCAATCCCTTTACAAACAAAATAAGGTGCTTTATCAATAATGTTTGGTTTCCCTAGATGCTCATCTACTAGATGGGCCCTGCCATGGACTACTGGTCATGCTATCATCCTTTCTGAGTTTTCAAAGGTACTTTTTTTGTACACTACAAAACATCACCTGCAAAAGTGGACCTGCTTATTGAATGAAAGCTGAAGTGATGACTATTTTCTCTTCATGCAGAGGCTTGTGTTAAATAAAATCATCATGAAAAATTTAGTTAGTAGACAAACAAAAGCCAGTACAATCTCATTTCCCTTGTATATGCAGACTTAGAGTGGACAGAACATTCATTGTGGGATACAGATTGGTATTAGAAAGAACGTGAATAGAAAGATCTCTTTTACAGAACACATATGATGAATGATGATGTGTATAAAGTGAAATGAGAAATCATAAAGACTGTACTTAATTTACTCCAAGCAATCTTTTTAAACAATTTAAAATAGCAAGTGCTAATTTATCCACTAAGAATATTACATTTCCTAATAGCAACTGGGTTTTTGGAAGAAGTCCCTTGAAAATAAGCAAAAACCATAACTATATTATTTGCTAATCACTTATGATAATAGTGAAATTGATAATGAAAATATTAACTTAGATAAAAATTATTCTGAATTCTAATTTCATGGTTATATATTTTAAATATTGCTGGAAGTAAATTCTGTCCACATTCTTATATCTTTCCCTTCTATTTTATAGTAAAATCATATTTTCAAGCTCTAAATTTTAATCATACTTTTGAAGTAACTAAAAATTAACAATGACTTGTTTTTTATGGTTCTGACTTCTCCTTATAGAGAAGTAATATAATACAAATTATTATGGTGTTATAATTTTAAGTGGACACACTTTTATCATCAAAGTAATACACACTCAAGGGCAAAAAAGAGAATAAAATAAAATGCATTAAAATTTCTACTACTCAGAGACTGGTATTGTTAATCAATCTCATGCTATATAACCTGATCCAGACATTTTTATATACCTAAAGTTAAAAAAAAAAAAAAAGAATTGTTCAGCAAATTTCTGTAATATCCCTCCTCCTGCATTTTTATAGTATTTTAATATGTTCTATGTGCCATCATGTATTTAATCAACATTCTTAATGTTACAGGACGCCTGGGTGGCTCAGTCGGTTAAGCATCTGCTTTCATCTCAGATCATGATCCCAGGGTCTTGATATCGAGCCCTGCCAGCCCGGTTGGGCTCCTTGCTCAGTGGGGAGCCTGCTTCTCCCTCTATCGTTCCCCCCACCTGTGCTCTCTATCTCTCCTCCCTCTATCTCTCTCCTTCCCTCTCTCTGGCAAATAGATAAATATAATCTTAAAAAAGAAAAAAGGAAGCTATGTTTAAAAAGAAACATTCTTAATGTTAGAAATTTCAGTAACTTCTAAATCTGGATTTTTATAAACAATGTTGCAAGACACACTTTGTAGCTACATCTTTCCCTTCACCCTTTATACAGCCTTTCTGAGAATGCCCAAATGGCCTTCAGAAAATTCCTGCAAAGCAGTTCATGCAGGTGAACTGTTTAAGCAGTTCATGTAAATGTTTACTTCTTTGCATGCATTAATTATCCTATTGAACATGATTTTAATTTGGTTTTCTGATTTTAAAAAGTGGGTAATTTAAATATGCTTATTAGATTTCTAAAAATAAATTTCTTGTACAAGGTATTTGTGTTTCATTGGCATATTTTCATCATTTTCTAACAAACATATAGTCTCCTTTATGTATTTTAATAAATAATGACTTCTGCAAAATCTCTCATTCTGAGCTATGTGAGATACTCAATATTGAATTGATAAAATTTGCATTTTTAAAGAATCAGTCATATAATTGACCAACTTAAATGTTACATGAAAACCATTGCTATGGGTGGGTTAATGTTTATCTGAAATATTCTAGTGATTATCTGTATCACATAGCATATTATTAAGTCAAATAGCTGAACAAATTACAAAATATGAATGCTGGAAATCAGAGATGCTTGTGCCCTTGTGAAATAAGTTTAAAATTAAAACTGACCATGTTTAAGAAGAAAAATAATAACATGTTAATAAAATAAATTTAAAGAATAAGTATGAATAGTATACTATGAGAGTACAAACTGACAGGATATAAAGTTTGGGGCCTGGTATTTTGAGCAGAAAATAATTTGTGTGTCATAGTGGACAATAACCTTGAAGTGTTTCAATGATAAGGAGTGACTGGTGATGAAAAAGCATGACATTCGATAGCATTAATGACTAATGTAATAGGAAATTGATTTCCTAACACCTTTCCCTTTGCATAGTGTCTTTTCCCTTAGATTGAAAGAGAATCAATATGTGAATATCTGAGCATATGAGAGGCAGCCAAGTGCAAAGAAAATGCTCTTCAATTAGCAATTAGAAGATGGGATTTCTTAACCTAATTGCACCACAAATGAGTTGTATGACCTTGGGCAAGTCATTTGGTCTTTCCAAGGTTTTTATTTCTCATGCACAAAAGTAAATGGTATCTAAGGTATTCTTATTCAAGAAGATTTGTAGAGAAAATAATTTCTAAAGTAATTTGAAGAAGTCGTAGTAAAGATGAAAAAAAAATCTCATTCTATGGGATTTACTTTTCCATAAAATTAATTCCCACTTATCATTTTTCCCTTTTTTTGTGCATGTTAATGTAGGAAGTCTTACCAATGCACCCAAGTCTCTCTCTCTAATAAATAAATAAATCTTAAAAGAATTTTTTTTAAAAAAAAGGGCAGCACCTGGGTGGCTCAGTCAGTTAAGCATCCAACTCTTGATTTTGGCTCAGGTCATGATCTCAGGGTCATGAGATAGAGCCCCCATGGGGTTCCCATGCTCAGTGGGGAGGTTGCTTGAGATGCTCTCTCTCCCTCTTCCCTGCCCCTCCTCCCCTGCACACACATGCCCATGCTCTCTTTCTCTCTCTCAAATTAAAAAAATATATATTTTAAAAAATATATTTATCAAGGGAAAATTGGTTTCAGGATGGGGACTGTAATGTTCTGGGAAGGTCTAAATATTTTTATATTAAGATCATTCATTTCTAGCAGTTTTGCTTACGATGTCTCCATTGTGGGAAACATTGTTTACCATCTTTTGGTAGTTATGAAACTCAAACATGCAGATTGTTTGAAAAATATTTCTATAATATATTATAAAATGATAAAATAAGCATAATTTATACCATTATCCTGTGAACCTCTAAGTATTTCATTTATACTCATCAAATAAGCAAGCAATAATAAAACAAAAAACACAAATCTTCCAACTTACTTAATCATAATATTTAATCATCTATTTTCTAGATATCAATTTCAATGAAAAAATCTACAAAAAAATCACACAATCAAAGATACATTTTATACATGATGACAGTGTCAATGATGGATATAGTGTCTGATATATTTCATATTAATATTTCTCTTTTTCTTGGAACCTATAAAGTATATTCAATCTCATAATACCTGTTATTTTCAGATTCTGTAGTTGCCAATCAGCCTACTCACTAAAATATATCTGAAACCCCAAAAGCAATACCTACAAGTACCTTGTGGTCATTCACAGACATGCTCAGAAGGGAGAAAAATTTGTGTCACTCAACTCGCTTTTTTCCAGGTCAGGCTGAATGAGATTGTATCTGCCTTCTGGCTTCAGTCCTCATACTGTTACAAAGTATTCTTTTCAAGATCTATTTATTGCCACTTTTTTTTTTTTTT
Organism: Ursus maritimus; assembly: GCF_017311325.1. Taxonomy (NCBI): domain Eukaryota; kingdom Metazoa; phylum Chordata; class Mammalia; order Carnivora; family Ursidae; genus Ursus; species Ursus maritimus. The sequence goes on from NW_024423564.1 coordinate 16,939,812, forward strand.
TTTTTTTACATTTTTGTGCTTTTTGTTGGTGGTTTTGCTGTTTAAAATGCCTCATAAGTATAGTGCTGAAGTGGTGTCTAGTGTTCCTAAGTGCAGGAAGCCTGCAATGTGCCTTATAGAGAAAATATGTGTATTAGATAAGCTTCATTCAGGCATGAGTTATAGTGCTGCTGGCTGTGAGTTCAATGTTAATGAATCAACAATGCCATACATCCAGCAAAGGAAGACAGATTAAAAAAAAAAAAAAGTGCAATAGATAACATTGTTGCGAGCTGAAATACAAAGAAATTTACAGTCATGTTACCCAGGATAAGGAAAATGTTAAACTTTTCCTGGGTACTTCTGGTTGGATCCTATGTTTCAAAAGGTGATGTTAAACTGGGGGATGTTAAACTCTCAGGCAAGGCAGGTTCTGCATATGGGGAAGCTATGGAAACATTTTTAAATACCTGCTAAATGATATACAGGAAAAGAGTTATGTAGAACAGCAAATTGTCAGTGCTGATAAGAATGCCTTTTTTAATAAAGACTCCACCAAAGGATTCTATACTGCAAATGGCATTTCAGCTGACGAAAAGTTGTAACCCGAGGCTCTCAGGAACCTGATCCTATTTCCCTAGAAGGAATAGTTCAGTATTTGCTAATTCAGTGTTCAAGGCAACTTTGTAGTAAATACTGTAATCAATGAGAATCAACCATATATTTTTAAAATTTTGTTTTCAGATGCTTCCTTGAAGGTACAAGTCCAAAACTTGTAGAAAGAAGTCTTGCAAATAAATGTTGAGGTAATTTTTAAAACCACAACATCACTGCTGTAGGGTCCTAATGGGGGGGGAGTGGTATCTAGTGAGGTGGGCAGATTTTCCTCAGTCCAAAAATGACCTATTTATAGGAGGATTAGAGAACTAAGGTGCCACTTTGAGATCTCAAAGGAAAATTTTGAGAGAAAACCCATGACATAAAAATCAGGATTCTTTAAGTAATGTGGGTAGAAAGAAGACCCTCTACTCCCTTCAGGTAGATTCCTGGACAGGAAATCTCCAGTGTGGGAGAACATGACAGGGTGGATCTTAAGCATGAATAAGATACTGAGATTCACCAGACATACTTGGGAAATTCAGGAGCTGAATTTATTCTTTATGCAAATATTCAGTAAAGTTTAAATTATTTTCATTCATATCTTACAATCAATCATGTTAGTAGGCACTACACTTCAGCAAAGCTTGTAGAATCTAGGATTATAGCAATAGAGGACATGAGATTTTATATTGTAGGTAGGCTGCTATACATATAACCTAGTACTGTAAATGTAAACTTTAAGGGAAAGCAGTTATTTGGAAAAGCAGATCTCTGGCTCAAGAGAAAGGCGTACAGATTTTAGGTATAGATACGGTTATTGATACAGCTATGAAGAATTATAGATATAAATATATATGTATATATACCATTAAATATATATACTTTATATTATATATTTTCTATCTATATACTTATCCATATGGATCAGAATATATAGATTTGGTAGTTAGATGCACCTAAGGATGGTTGAGCACAAAATTGTATATGAATCTCCAAGGCAGGATGTATAAGGAAGAGTGTCAACAGCAATAACTTGGGAAATGGCCACTTCTGGGGAGTTTGTAGAAGAAAATAAATTAGCAAAATAGAAGCCATGTCATTATGCTATAAAGAAAGTAAGGCAGAATATAATGATGTGACTATTGACACTGGATGTCATCCTTAATGTGATTTTCACATTAACGGAGGTAACAGGCTGAAATAAGACGTGTTACATTTAAGGCAATCAGTGTGCCTCACAAACACAAAAAGGAAAGAACATCCTATGGGACACTTGTGATAGGGAGGTGGGTGGAGGAATGAGAAAAACGGTGATCTAAGCAAAATTAACCTTCCCCAGGCTTCCACAGCCTGTACACCTACACTTTGAAGAAGAATTCCACAGTGCTTGGCAGTTGGTGGAACACTCAAGAGAGTTCAAGTCTATGAAGTCTTTTATTTAGATCCTAATAATAATAAAAAGAAACCCTATGTGACCTAGATAATATCAATACTTATATTACCATAGGAAAAAAACCTGAAGCAGTGACATTAAGAAACTGCATCAGGATACACAGGACAGTCAGGGTGCAAATGCAAGTCATTTCAAATTCGCAGCATGAGCTCTTACTCTGTTGTAATGCCTACTCATCTATGTTGGAATGCTGGTGTGTAAAATCTCCCTCTCTAAAGATTGATTGACTGATTGATGATTGATTGAAGTAAACTTTATTTTTTAGAATAGTTTTAGGATCACAGCAAAACTGAGGGGAAAGTACAGAGATTTCCCACATACTCCTTCTTCTTATACATACACGGCATCTCCATTTATTAACATTCCCCACCAGAGTGGTACAATTGTTACAACTGATGAATCAATATTGACACATCATTAATATCCAGAGTCCATATTTTATATTAGGTTTCACTAGGTGGTATACATGCTGTGGATTTGTGCAATGGAATATACCCACCATTGTAGTATCACCGAGGTTCACTGCCCTAACAATTCTCTGTGCTCTGCCTGTTCATCTTTCCCTGCCACTTAACTTTTAGTAATCACTGATCTATTACTGTCTCCATAGTTTTGTCTTTTCCAGAATGTCACATAGGTGAAATCGTATAGTATGTAGACTTTTCTGATTGGCTTACTTCACTCACTAATATCCGCTTAAGGTTTTGCCATGTCTTTTCATGGCATGATATTTCTGAATAATATTCCATTCTTTGGATGTACCATAGTTTATTTATTCATTCACCTACCGAAGGGCATTTTGGCTGCTTCCAATTTTGGCAATTATTAATGAAGCTAATATAAATATTTGAGTACTATCTTTTGCGTAGATAGAACTTTGCAGCTCCTTGGGATAAATATCAAGGAGTGTGATTACTGAATCATAGGGAAGAATATGTTTTGTTTTGGAAGAAACACCAAATAGTCTTCCAAACTGGTTGTACCATATGGTCATCCCACCAGCACTGTATGAGAAGTCCCACTGCTGCACATCTTCACCAGAATTTTGTGTTCAGTTTCTTGGATTTTGGCCATTCTCCAAAAGGTCTGTAGTGGTATCTCACTATTGTTTTAATTTGTATTTCCCTATGATATTAAAGGTGGAACATCTTTTTTCATATGCATATTTGCCATTTCTGTATCATTTTTGGTAAGGTGTCTGTTAAAGTCCTAGGCCCATTTTTTAATCAGGTTGATTGTTTTTTCATTGTTGCCTTTTAAGAGTTCTTTATATATTTTGGATAACGGTTCCTTATTTTGTATGTCTTTTGCAAATACTTTCTCCCAGTCCGTGGCTTGCTTTTCATTCTCTTCACATTGTCTTTTACAGAGCAGAAGTTTTTAATTTTAAAGAAATACATTATATTAATTCTTCCTTTCATGGATTGTACCTTTCGTGTTGTATCTAAAGTCACCAACAAACTCAAGATCATTTGATTTTATGTTATCTTCTAGGAGTTTATAGCTTGTGTTTTACATTTAGGTCTGTGATCCATTTTGAATTTAATTTTTGTGAAGGATATAAGGTTTGTGTTTAATTTTTTTTTTTTTTTACATTTATATGTCCAGTTTTTCCAGCACCATTTGTTGAAAAGACTATCTTTGCTCCATCGTATTGTCTTTGCTCTTTTGCCAAAGATCAGTTGACTATATTGATGTGGGTCTACTTCTGGGCTCTTTACTCTGTTCCATTGATTTATTTATCTATTATTTTGCCAATACCACCCTGTCTTAATTACTATGGCTTTACAGCATGCCTTAAAGTTGCATAGTATCAGTATTCCAACTTTGCTCTCTTTAATATTGTGTTGGTTATTCTGGCTCTTTGTCTCTCCATATAAACTTAAGAAGCTGCTTGTCTATATCCATAAAGTAACTTGCTGAATTTTGGTTGCGATTACAGAATCTATCGCTCAAGGTTAGAAAGAATTGACATTGACCATATTGAGTCTTCCTATCCACGAACGATTATGGAATATCTATGTATCTAGCTCTTTGATTTCTTTGTGTTTTGTTCTCATACAGATGTTGCACTTATGTATATTTTTTAATTTATATCTAAGTATTTCATTTTTGGGGTGCTAATGTAGAAGGTATTGTGTTTATAATTTCAAATTCCCCCAGTTCGTTGCTGGTGATAGGGAAGCAATAAACTTTTGTGTATTAACCTTGTACCCTCCTGCAATGCTGCTATCATCACTCACTTGTTTTAGGACTGTTGTCAATTCTTTCGAATTTCCTATAGTCTATCATGTCATCTGTGAACAAAGACAATTTCATTCTTTCCTTCCTAATCTGTATACTTTTTTTTTATTTCCTTGTCTAATTGCACTATATAGGTCTTCTACTGCAATGTTAAAAAGGAGTGGTGAGGGAATATTCTTGTCTTACATTGGTCTTAGTGGGAAAACCTCTAGTTTCTCACTACTAATTATGATAATAGCTGTAAGTTTTCTTAGACATTTTTAAAAAGATTTTATTTCTTTATTTGAGATAGAGAGAGAGCAAGAGAGAGAGAGAGTGAGTGAGTGCACATGAGCAGGGAGGAGGGGCAGAGGGAGAGGGAGAAGCAGGCTCTCCACTAGGCAGGGAGCCCAATGCAGGGCTTGATCCCAGGACCCTGGGATTGTGATCTGAGCCAAAAGGCAGATGCTTAACCCACTGAATCACCCAGGCATCCCTTCAACATTTTTTGTCAAATTGAAAAAATCTCCCCTTTGTTCCTAATTTACTGAGAGTTTTTATATGAATAGGTGTTGAGTTTTGTCAAATGCTTTTCTGAGTCATACAATTTTTCTTTTTTTTTAAATCTATTGATGTGATGGATTACATTAATTGATTTTCAAATGTTGAACTAGCTATACCAGGGATAAATTGTACCTTGTCAAGGTATTTAAGTATTTTTATCCATTGGTGGATTCAATTTGTATTTTGTTGAGGATTTTTTCATCTATGCTCATGAGAAATATTAGTCTGTAGTTTTCTTCTAATGTTTTGATCTAATTTTGGTATTAAGAGTAATGATAGCCCCATGGAATGAGTTAGGAAGTATCCCCTATGCTTCTGTCCTCTGTGAGAGATTGTGCAGAGAATTGGTATGGTATCTTCCTTAAACATTTGGTAGACTTCACCAGTGAACCCATCTGGGCCTTGTGTTTTCCACTTTGGCAGGATATTAAGTATTGCTTTATTTAATAGAGGCTTATTAAAGTTGTCTAATTCCTCTTATGTGAATTTTGGCAAATTCTCACCCCTCTTTAGCCCTGATAACTTTCCGTGGTCTGAAGTCTGCTGTCTGAAATTCATATAGCTAATCCTGCTTTCTTTTGATGTTAGTATGGCATATCTTTTTCCATCTATTTACTTTTAATCCATATGCATCTTTATAATCAACGTGGGTTTCTTAAAGACAACATATAGTTTGTTCTTCTTTCCAGACCCACTCTGACAATCTCTGACTTTTAATTGGTGCGCTTAGATGACTGACATTCAAAATGATTATTGATATTGTTGAATATTTATATTTTTTACTGTTTTCTATTTGTTTCCCTTGCTGCTTGTTCCTATTTTTGTTTTCCACTCTTCTGTGTTTTGGGGCTTTTTTATTGGTTTTATTTATTTATTTGAGAGAGAGAGAGAGAGTGAGCAGAGGAACAGGCAGAGAAAGAGGGAGAAGCAGGCTCCCTGCTGAGCAGAAAGCCTGACATGGGGCTTGATTCCAGAACCCTGGAATCATGACTTGAGCTGAAGGCAGAGGCTTAACCAACTGAGCCCCCCAGGTACTCCGTCTTTTTGGTTTTAATTGAGCATTTTACACAATTTAATTTGCTTTCTTTTCTTAGCATATCTGTTATTTTTCTTTTTTCTCATTTCTTTTTTTAATCAACAAATCATTTATTTTTATTTATATTTTTTACAACTAGTATATTGTTTGTAAATGTATAATTTTCTGACTTGTGTATGTAAAAAGGAACACATACCCACAAAATCAATGATTTTATACATATTTTCTCCATTATAAACATTTCATTTTGAACATTATTCAGCATTTCATTTTAGCATAGTTAGCTTTTTCTTTTTAAATGTGGTTTTAAAGAGTTTATTTCCCATTACATCATAAAAATAAGCATTTTCATGGTATTTGTATTTTAATTCAAAACTACTGATGCCCACTACTGTGTGTCTGACATCTTACCACCCTCATCTTAAATATTCATCCATCTGTTTAAAACTCACATGAACATTAAAGCGTATGTCCCATTTGATATTTGTAAACTGAATGTTTCTAGGATAGGAAACTTTGTGCTATTTCACATTTTATCAAATCATATTATACAAAATAAAAGTTGTCAAAATAAAAAAATGTAAGAAGTAAGAAAAATAGTACTATTTTGTATATTTGACACATTTCAACTATAATAGTAAACATCGTTCAAATATGCTTGGGCTCTTTTCAAGCTATGAATGCCTTCACTACTCATTCAGGTTTCCCATCTCCGACACATAATATTTTTTGAACGTTCAGGGAATGGGGTGGATTTTAATTGTTATCAATTTAGCTATACTGGAACTACTTTTCCCAGAACTCTCTTCCTTTTATGTTACTATTATGTTGAGCCACAAGAGATTTTGTGGGAGAGGGTGGGGTTATGAGAAACAGAAAGCAGAAAGAAACAGCTGGGCATCTTTTTTACACAGAAGACAGTTGGTACAGGGCCCTGCTCTACCACTGCTCACACTCACTGTTGCTTATCTGCTGGCTCACTTTCTTGGTGCAGGGCAGCATGCAGGCCTGCAGGTCTTCCAGATCTGGCCAGTCCTCTTTCTTCAGTCTCACTGACTCCTGGTTAGGGGCATATTCAACAAAGGCTCAAATGGCATCAACCTTTCTTACAGATCACCTCCATTATCGGTATTTGGAGTTTGGAGATGGTGAGACACAGACAGCTCTGTCCATTGTAGTGGATTTCGGCTCACCCTGGCAGGTTCCAATTTTTCCTTGCTCCCCCCCCACTTCATACCCATTTTTCCTTCCAGACCACCTTATCTTGTGGTTTTGAGTTGTCTCCAAATGGTTATATTTCTGTGCTCAAACCTGACTGAACCAGGCAGACAAATTTGGGCCCTATTTAATATTTTAGTGGTACCCTGGCCATACCTCTAGCTCAACATTTATCAAATTGTCTTGTACTTACCTGTTTGTCTTTTCCACTGCGCCGAGGGTAACGGTAGGGATTTTATTTACCTATCTTCTTATTGCAATAGACCAGTTCTATGCATTGTGCATTAAAAATAATATATGCATGCTGAATTGAAGAGCCCCTTAACGAATTTCTGTTTACTTAAACATTTCCAAGAAATTATTTTTCAAAGTAAACTACTTCAAGGAAGTCTAATGTTGTTATGGTTTTTATCCTCAAGGGCTCATGTATGTAATAGTAGTAAGGTGAGCAGGTGTTTAATTATAAGGAAGCCCTTAGGTCAATTGCTGATGTATTTAATAAAAACTATTTTCACCCCAAACCATCTGTGAATCCTAGCTTTCATCATTCAAGGACTGTACCTTTGTTCTTGATTACATTTGGGAATTAATGGTATAATAGGCTATATCATCCTATAAACCTTAATCTATTATAATCCTTGCTTTTATGTTTATGACCAAGGATTCTGTTCTCAAAGCTGTTCCATCCTGAATCATTATGCTGGTTCAGCCACTGCTACTCTGTTATTGTGGGAAGGACACAACACTCCAAGTGTTGTCAGGGATAATATCTATATTATAAACAGGGTTATTATATAAAGGATAAAAAAATATATGTAAAGTCCATACACAGTCCTTAGCACATAATATTTGTAAAATGTCTACTAGCTATTGTTCTTATCAGATTTATTTTAAGAAAATAGGGAGTAATAACTGAGTATAGGTGATTATGTAACACCATAGTTTAATTCAATGCTGATGTGTATATACACACACACACACACTCACACACACACACACACATACACTTGGGTATAAAAAAAAGTTCATTGCTCAGTTGAAGCTATGAATTTTTCATATCTGTTACCAGATCCTACTAAATTAAGAAATCACTTCTGACTACAAGTTCACCAATTTTTAAAAATGCTATTCTTAGCTGACAGTATAACAGCAATATATTAAAATTCTAAAAACACAACTCTTAACATTTGTAGGTATAGCTCATGAAATACTATTTACAGTGAAAACTTCACTCATTGTCTCTCAATTCACTGTTTCATAAAAAAAAAATGTTCTCAGCAATGTAGATCGTGGAATTTCTTTTAAATTTGATATCTCTCTATGTAGTATTCAGCGTAAGTTAAAAGTTAATGAAAACAATTCCCAAGGAGGAAAATATCTGGTTTTTAAATAATCATATATAGTGATATTATATTGGTATTTATTTTGGTATTCATTGAAATCTGACTCTAAATAAATACTGATGATTATATCCTGGTCGCAGTCATAATGGTTCACATTTAGTAAACTGCATAATATCTGCCAAGAGAATCCTGCACAATTGTTAGGACACTGATACTATGGCTAAGAGTAATAGAAAATTGTTTTAGGGACTTCAGCAAATCCCAGTCTCAGGGGTTGCCTTTCATTATTACTATCCATAAACAATGAACTGTCAAATGTGCGAGGAATGTCATGTGAGTATAAAAATCATTGTGGTTTTAAGAACCAATATAATCCTTTTTAAAGGGTGTTATCAGGTATGTGCCTTATAAATCTGTCTCTCTCTATATATACATATATAAAATTATTAATTTAATTAATAATAATTAAATAATCTGTATTCTGACACTTTATGAGACACTTAAGGCAATATCATTAAAAGTGACCAACTTATTAACAGTCTGTCAAACCTCTCTGGAGGGGAGATTTCCTAGGAGAAAGATTTTAAAGCAACCCCCCTACAAAAACAAAAAAAAACAACAAAACAAAACAAAAACCCATAACAATAACAACCTACAAAAACCTTCAAGTAGGAAATTTTTCTGGTCAGAATACTTGTGTAAAAAAAAAAAAAAATCTGTACTACTTTCTCAACATGTTTAACAGGTGAGTTTTCCAAATTTAGTTCATCCTTATCATTGTTAAACATCACCCCGAGAATCCACAGTGCCATTCCCCTCTCATCTCTGAGCTCAACATTTATGTGCATCATGATTATAATTCTAACTAATTAGTTTATTTTAATTATAATCAATACACTAAGGAGAAGTTTGAGACAGCTGATATGATTTATTACCAATTCTAAAAGCATTTGTCTTGCTTTTGGCAGTTGTGCTATCTCTGGAAGGCCCCTGTCTGCTTGGCAGCAACCTGTCCAGGTTGTTATGATTGCTGTATGCAGGGACATCAGCTGACAGGTCTTCTTCCACTCCTGATAAATGTACGCCCGAGGTGTAATCACACCTCCATGGTCTTGCTTTAGCATTCACCTATAGCTTCATCAAATATGAGAATATGTAGCATAAATATATTATGGCCACACATATATATGAATCAAACATAACATCATTTGTAGATGACAAGAAGTCTATGTGATTCTCTCCTCTGAAATGGCATGCTACACGAAGCTATCTAAGTACCTCTGTGGAGGGAAAATACTCCTCTTACTATGTTAAGGATACTTGAGTGGTTCTTAAAAACTGATATAGTGGAAAATGATTTCAGAGGCATGAGAGGATTTTCCCCCAGAGTAATATTTAAAAATCAGTGAATCTGAAATATCATAGGCTCTGTGGTAAGGTAGGAATTTCCTATATTAAGATATTAACAAAGACCTGTACTGGACTTAAATTGAGCATTCAAATATATAACTTTCCTCTGAAGCTGTTCTAGCATATACTTATATTTTAAAACCCCACATTGGAAACTTGACCGTGTTTTTATTGATAAATCTTTTATTCTTCTCTCATGAATTATTCAAGTACTGTGCCAGCCTAGCTTATTTCCAGTGAGTGAAAAGGAGAGCCTCAAATCATATGCCATAATTCCTCTCAATAAAAACCAAACTCTTTTTCTATACACACAATTTTATATTGATAAAACCGTATGTGTTTGGTGATTTAACATCCCTTATTGTTGAAATACACATCATAATTTGAAAAGTAGTTGATGCACTGAATCAATCTTAAGTGAATTAACTTTCTCATGCTATTGGTCAACACCAAAAGAATATGGCTCCATTAGAAATGTGCAACTTGTCACACTGATAGGCTGCAGTCAATACTGCTCTGAGAAGAGAGAACTGAAACTAGTAAAGACTCTGTAATTGCCTGATAAGGAAGAGACAGAAAGATACTCAGAGGTGATAAGAGCTGAAAAATGGCCAGGAATAAGGCACTGATCTCCAGCTTACTGACTTCATATGCATTAAAATGAGAGATAAAAGTTGTCAGATAGGATATATTTTAAAAAGAAAAAAAAGGTAAATCAGCTTTGGAGAGATTAAAGGCCACCTTATTAAGCAGTGGACTTTGACCATAGGAAGCATTTGATACTAAGTTAAATACATGTGAATATTTTAGCATGGCACTAGAAGGGGAAAAACAGACAAAAAGATTTTACTTTTTTTTTAAGGAGAAAAACTTTGTATATTAATTCCTTCATCTATATATTTGGTTTTTATTTTTATTGAATTTAGACTATTGGAAATGGAAAGAAATTTTAAAACACTCTTTAATTTTACAGAGAGGAAAACTGAAAAGTCTAAGTGACAATTCCCCAAATCCATTTGTTATAAGGAGTGCCTAGATCAGAATGCTTTCTATTGAATTCACATTAAACATTCTCCATTGTGTTTTTCTTCTTTATTTTTTTTATTTTTATCTTTTTTAAAGATTTTTATTTATTTATTTGTGGAAGAGAGAGAGAGAACACTACTAATAGGGGTAGGGGCAGGCAGAGGGAGAAGCAGGTTCCCCGCTGAGCACTCTGGGATGGAGTCCTGGGATCTCCTGGGATCATGACCAGAGCTGAAGGCAGTCACTCAACTGACCTAGCCACCCAGGAGTCCCTGTTTTTCTTCTTTAAATGTGACTTTTTCCTTAAATTCATTGTTTTAATGTTCTATATCTCTCTGGGACTTCGTATGTATACAAAGTATTTCTTTACATTAAAGACACTATATATTATCATTTTAAAAATGAAAAAAAATTATTATGTATAAAGGATCAATAATGTGGTTAATTTTCTAGTAAAGTATAAGTATATATTTCCTAGTGAATATCTATAGTTCTGTGTAGTCACAGTGCAAATATACTTGAATAGTAAGAATGTTTGAATTCCAACTACTTATCTATGTAGCAAAATTTAATATAGCTAAACCTATTTTCCTATTAACTCCCTTTAAACAGACACATCTACTCTATATGTTGACCAGAATACACATAGCATTGGGATTTATTTTCTGTAACTCACATTACAAGACCAATTATATAGATTGCATTAAATGCTTTCTAAAAGTACATATTATCCCTCCTCTATATCCTCTCGTAGAGCAAGTATACCCTACTTAGAAACATGGACCTGTCCTCCCTCCCCAATTCCTCTAACTAATGAAAGTCACTCTTCAGAAAAGGTGAGCGAGAGGAAGAATGAAGAGGAGCATAAATGGAGAAGGGTGGGAGGAGGATGAAGATGAGGAGGACAGGAGAGGTGGGGTAGTTGACGGTTGCTTGGAGCTACACTGTAGGTGGTCTTATGTAACTGGCTTTAAAAAACAATGTGTGCTCCTATGTTAAGGTTGTTACCCAGTTTTTCCACATTGGCCGAATCTCCATTTTAAGGACTGTCCAACTCCCATGTGATTTAGGATTATATTCTAATTAATCTAAATTAATTATGGTAATCTCATTTAGGCCTCCATTTTCATTTCCATTGGGCCTACCACCTTGCCTTTGTGGGTCTGCTGAGAATGTTTCCTCCTTCATAAAAGAAAGATATTAAGAAGAAATAAGCCATCTTTATGGATTTATTTAATTATTTTTTCCCCACTAGGCATATTAGTACCTGTTAGTGGATTGTGACACACATACATAACAATGAAGGGACTATGAAGTTGGATCAGGAATCTTGAGGTTGAAGATATTTAATGTGGATAATAAAATATATTGTAATTTATGACTCTCCCTTTTTGTATCCTATAATGGATAATATGTATGTATATAAAATTCCATGAACTACTTGGACAGCGGCTTCGAGGCAGGTGTTGAGAAATGAGACAGGCCCCTTGGGATCCGGGTGATGTGGTATCTGAAGAGAATTTTAAATGTGTGAGCTGTTGGTATGTATTCTAAACATTCACCAACCATTGCGCTTCCATCTGAGACTCCTCTGATGTTCTCTATCAGGAGACTTGGAAGATTTTGTGGTTTGGGATCATGAAAATATATGTAAAGTGAGAGTAAGCATTTATTTCTCTCTTCTTTCCTCCCTCTATCCTTTCTTCCCTTCTTTCCTTGCTTAACTTCATTCCATTTTATTGAACTATATGCTATTTACATAGGACTGTCCACCATTAAAAGTTTATCACATATTTTTATTTCTGCTATACTTGCCTACCATCCCCACTGAATTCTATGCTCCATTAGCCAATTTACTTTCTTAGTTATTATTGTCTCATCTTCATCTCATAACATTCTGTCTCCTGCTAGTAGTCATTTAAAAAAGTAACATGGATGAATGACTAAATATATGAAAGAAATGTCTTGTAGTAAATGTGCTTCAATTTTTTCATGTCTTAAAGTTATTGTCAAGCAATTATATTACCCATCCTAGTAAGTATTACTCCTTCACTAAAATTTTATTCTTATGCTTAAATTAAGCTGGGGGAGCCAGGATCCTTTCTTAATTGAAGTTTTTCCCAGAAGTAGGTTGGCATAATCTTTTTTACAGAACAAAAAGAACCATGGAGTTGTCAGTAACAGATATCTTAGAAAATCTGGCAGGGTAGGAAAGGTGGGAAACTAAACGTGTTATAAACTTCAAAAATCAATATAGGAAGAAATATATTTCAGCACGGGGTGATCAAGAAACGGGGAATAGAGTGTAACTAATTTTGCAGCTCATGTTTATGCTGAGAAATACATAATTACAACAATCACTGAAGAGAGTGTCAATGAGATTATCAGACTACCTTCATAGATTCGTATACTACTGATCCATAGACCTGGTAGCTTTCATGACTCTTATGGAATATAAGTGGTAAAAAATTGTTCAGGGGGGAAATGATGAGGGAGTAGAAGGCTAGCTGAAGACAAAATATAAGGTGACACCCTGCACCCCCCCTCCACTCCCCACTCCTGGGTGGGATCTGTGTGACATTCTTCCAGGGATTTCCCCAGTATCTTAATGTTATACCTTGTTATACCTTGCTAGAGGTATACCTTGACAATGGCAAGACCTCTGGTATCTTGTAACCTCCCTTTTCCTTACTTCCCCCAACATCTGAGTGTATAATCACCACTCCTCAAGACCTGGGTGCAGCAGCTCTTTCTGCCCATGGGTTCTGCCCATGGGTCCTGTTCCTGTGCTTTAATAAAACCACCATTTTGCACCAAAAATAAATAAATAAATAAATAAATACATAAATAAATAAATAAATAAAATTAGGTAGACATAGAAGGTTGAGGTGACACAGAGGGCAAAAATGACTTGCAGTTTCTTTGTAGGTCTTTACATGATCAAATATATATAACAAGTTTCAGATAACCACTGCTGTGAGATAGTTTTAAAAAGATTTTACTATTACTTAGATATAGTCATGTTTGTGCCTTCAAGTCTTATTACACCACTTACATTTATTGACAGCTCTTCTTGTTTAGTATATTGAATTTTTATGGAAAGAAAATAAAAATATCCAAAAAATCAAGTCAGATCTTAGTAGCATCACAAAATTTTAGAAAAAAAGAAATGCAAAATATCAATTACCAAAATGTTCCTAGGAAGTTATTTTAAATAACCAAATATTCACTATTCACTAATTAGCTCTTCATGTTGGAAATACTGGATTTGACTGCATGGTTTTTTCTTTGTTTTTAGTCATTTGTAGTATCTAAGGCTAGGAATGGAGTAGTATTTTTATCAAATTCATTTATATTAGTAAAGAGGATGAATTACAAGTTATTATCTGCCACCTAATTACTCTTTTTCCTATACATTATTTCTACAGGAGGATGTCACTTTAGCATGTTATTTGTTAAAAATACTAATCAATGTCTCAAATTAAAATCCTCCTGTGTCTCTCATTCCACCAAGTTACTTTTCCTAAAACAGTCAGTCTTTGTGATATAGTGGGAAAATTAGAGTATATGCTACAATGTTTGGCTCTAGGTAATTAATCACCCTAAACTATTCTTTCCATATCTATAAAATATTCATTCAAATACTTACCTGATGTACAAATTTACTGTGAAATCAAAGGAGAATAAAATGTGAAAGCTCTTTTTAAACTACTATAAGTATCTTAAAATAACACCAACGTTTTACAAATTACACCTATATAAAAATTTGGAAGCATAAAAATATCTAGCTTTGATCATATATGTAGTATCTTAACTCCTAATCCTAACAAAAGACACTGTAAAATCAGACACTGTCTTTACTTAATACCCAGCAGGAAATTTCTGATACTTATTATTTTTTTTCAATATCTCATTCATTCATTAACTCATTCATCTATTCATCATCTATCCAGTCATAAAAGAAATAATTTTTAATATCCAATTATTATCTCACAGCCTATGACAGATCCTGGGGGTATAACTGAAAAGAATATGATATTAATGTTTCAAAGATATACTGGTCTTGGGTGGATGTATCAGCTACCTATAACAACGCCAATGCTACCTAACAGCTAACTTCAAAACCCTTGGTAACATACTACAATAAACATTTATCTGTGTTTATTACTTCATAGGTGGTCAGCAAGGTGGCTTTGCTGATCTGAGCCAAAATAAGCTCATCTTAGCTGGTCTCTCCTACGTGTTTGGGGTTACCTGGCAAGTGACCCAGGGAATAGCAGCTCTAACATAACCTCAGGTAGGCCAGTTTGTCGCTGTATCATGTCAACTCTCATCTTCTAGTAACTAGCCTAGGCTGGTTATGATAGTCTAAGCAGACAACCAAGACATGTCCTCATGGCGAACACAAAGATGCAAGACAGAAAGAGGAAGTGTGTAAGGCTTTTTGAGAACAAGGCTCAGAAAGTCATACTTTCACAACAGCCTCATTCTATGAATTAAACAAGTAGTGCAGCTAGTATTCACAGGATGGAAAATAAACTCCACTTCTTGATGAAAAGTACTATTAAGTCATATTTAAAGGGTGTAGGTACAGGGTGGGATGGAGTATGAGAGCCATTTTTACAATCAATTTCCTATAGTATGAAACACACATAAATGGACACATAACATGGTATAAATGCTTCATTTTCTCTCCAGCTTCTGTCTCTAACTTTTTCCATCTTTTCCATTTGTTCAAATTGTTCTCAGTCTCAGTGGTATTTTAAATCATTAATTACTATCCCCCTTCCATCTATAAGCATCTATAAGCAACTTTTCTTTCCCTTCAAGCTCTCACCCCACACCTTTCCCTTTACCATCAAATTCTGGAAAACTGTTCTTAATCACTGATATTCTAAGTGCAGTTTTGTTTTGTTTTTAGATTTGCTTTTTCTGCTTACAAACCTCATATTTTTTCCCTACGCTGTGCTGTTGACTTCAGTCCCTACCACTCTATGACAATATTTCTAGTGATCTCCACACCCCAGCCTAGGGCTTAAGCCCTGATTGACTGATACCTCTACTTACTTAAAACTTCATCTTTTGGTTTTCTACTGCCTGTTCTTATTCTGTGAGCATTAATTCTCAATTACTTGGCTTTTTCTTATTCTCCAAGTGAAAAGAAATAATGAAATGGTGGAAGAAACAAGCACAGAATATATAAGTGGTAATTAAAGTAGCTTGCAATTTACTGATTTTGAAATATACATATTGACTTTGTTTTTCCAAGTCTTTGATTACCTAGACTGCATTAAATATAAGGTTGATTTGATAAATTTTAAATTCAAATTTTAAAAAGCTATGTGTTAAAGAGTATTAAACTAAAAATATTTGGAATTAGTATGTGTGGCAAATGCTAAACTATACATAAATGAAACAATGAAATAAACAAAAACCCTAATTCTTAACACAGAGATGCTGATAGTCTAGCTAAAAATATCAGCATATGCAAAAACATTTTAGATTGTGTGGTGGTTTTCATTAAATGTTCAATGGATGAATAAATGAACAGAACCAATGAGAAACTTAGGAATATCTGAAGATAGATTCTGACACTGGAAAGATAAAACTGTTCATTATCGAATAAGATTCTTTAAAGCCAAACACACACACACACACACACACACACACACACAACATTGATTTTGGAGACGAATCCATTTTCCAGATGAATCATCTAAAGATAATAATAATAATAATAATAATAATAATAGTGATAAATAGTAA
Source organism: Ursus maritimus (assembly GCF_017311325.1). Taxonomy (NCBI): domain Eukaryota; kingdom Metazoa; phylum Chordata; class Mammalia; order Carnivora; family Ursidae; genus Ursus; species Ursus maritimus. The sequence goes on from NW_024423564.1 coordinate 16,956,430, forward strand.
TCAATAATAGTATTGTTTCATTCAGTTGATTCTGAAGGGAATTATATTCCTTAGGGACTGCTCATCTTCTATCTGCATAGTACAATCAGTTCTTGCTTCCTGGTTTTTCTGGGTCCCCAGCTTGTTAACTAGTTTTCTGGAGTTGCAACTGTCCCTGCTTTAGTCCACTTCACTTAACAGCATTAGTCCTGGCTCCAGCAATATTCTCGACCTCACCTTGTTCAGCATGCCTTAATACAGATAGGACTCTCTCTTCCTGCTTAATCCTGGGCTTGCTTGACCCTCCTCTCCAGTTAAACTAAAATTTCTACCCGAGACTGACTTGGTACTTGCAACACAAAATGTGGTCCCAGATCAGCAGAACTAATGTTTCTGGAAGCTGGTTAAAAATGAAGAAATTCCAGGCCACATCAAAGACTTATTACATCAGAATCTACATATTAAAAGATCTCCAGGTAATTTGTTTGGATATCAAAGTTTCAAAAGCACTTAACAATGAGTTTCGTGTTTTTAAAAAACAAAATTATAATAGTATTTTCTGTCAGGTAAACAAAATCATCTTTTGTAACACTGCTTATTTTTAAACTTTTAATTAAACTGCAATTTATTTTTAATATATGAAGCAACTTGTGACTAACCTCCCTTAAGTCTTAAATAACCTTTGGATTTCAAAGAACAGAGATGGTATTATGAAGTTTCTATCCTAGGTGAACAACTGCTTTGGATATTTTATCGAGAAACTGATGTCACAGACGCATTTTTAACATTCGTTCATTCATTAATCAGCATTTCAATAAATATTTACTGAGAGCAAGATACTGTGTGCAGACTCCGTGTCCTTTGGTTTTATTCTAATGAAGGTATAAATAGTGATCCACATAAATTTCCTTCAGGGCTACTGTCAGAGCTAAACTTTTGAGCGAGACTATAAAAACTAATATGAAGTTGTGTAGTCACCAGGAAATATATAATATTAAAACAACAGCAACAAGAGAAACAAAACTCTTATTTCACTGTCAGCCTTTCCTAGTTCTGCCTTAGTGGGGTTTCCTCATGGTTTATTTAAGAGTTAACTAAATGTAGGTGCCTTCAGTTCACAAATACTCCCCAGTGCTCTTCCAATTTGACATTGTGTGAAAGAATAATAAATGTAATGCATAAGGAAACAAAATCAAAATCACTGAGAATTGAATGCCTTCTCAAAAAGCATCTGAAAGCAGCTAGTCACTCCATTTTGTTTTGTACCCTCATTTGACAATAGACTTTCTAGAAATGCTAATAATAATGGAGTAAGTAGAACCTTATTTTCAGGTAAAGAAGATGTATTTATTTGTCCCAATACAGCATATTCTATTTATTTGCTTCACATTGCATGTGTGGGTGTATGAGTGTGTGTGTGTGTTTGTGTGTGTGTGTGTGTGTGAGAGAGAGAGAGAGAGAGAGAGAGAGATTGTGAGCATTTAAAACACACAGAGAATGAGCAAACTTAAAAAAAGTGGAAACATATATATGTTAAAAAAAAATTACCACACACTTTACCAGGCTATAGGAATTTTATATATATTATCTCATTTTATCCTCATAAGGACAGTATGGGATAAATAACACCACCAACCCTATGTTTCAGATGAGGAAACTGAGGCTCAGGAAAGTAAAACAATTCAGTAAAGGTCATATAGATAGCAAATGTTAATCCAGGATTCAAATGCCAGATTTGTCAGATTCCCAGTTTTCCTTCGCTGGGGAAGGATGGGCTGCCTTACTCCTCATATGAGATGCAAACTCCTCATTTTTTACATTGAAGGACACTGAGTTTCACACAGATGGCTCTATGATTAGCAGTAAATTGGCTCTTAATTGGAAAGCAAAAAAATGGTCTGTGAAATCCCATGTAGAAAAATCACTTAATACCAGTCACATTGCTTTCTGGCAAGAGTTAATGAATTAATTATATTTACATAAGCAAAACAATGAAGCAGAAAGTAGCTCCTCAAACTTAAAAAAAAAAAAAAAAAGACAGTTTTTTAAATATATTACCCAAGCAGAATCCCCAATGAGAAGATGATCTTGAATTCCCCTAAATCAGCAAGTTAAAGTTAAAAGATCTGTTTTAATGTGCTGCTATCTCAATTAACCTTGCACCCACTCCTCTTACTTGTGTAAGTTGAGGAAGAAATCTCAAATCAAAAAGAAACAAAATGCTGACATTATCTAAGGATTGATATTTATGTCAACCATATTTATGCAGAGTAGGAAAACGGACAAGTTTTATATTTACAAAGTTATGTGTAAGATGTCTGCGACGAGTAGCCAAAGGAAAAAAAAAAGTTTGAGAACAAGCATTCTATAGAAAGGGTGGATAAATAATCGGTATAGCTGGTTAATTTAATAGCCATTTACAGGCTTCCCTGAAATAAGACAATAAATGTGACTGGAATTCAGCATACCAGTGTCTAATAGTCTTTTGGTCACTTGTTTTGACTGAGAGGGACTGCAGGGAACTGAGAGAGCATGGTGAATTGGATTATTGAGAAGGATTTAACCAAACACACAGGGATAGTAGAATCGTATCTTTATGAGTTCCCTTTCTGTAGGAGGCCCTCATAATGTATTTACCACAGCTGAGTGAACTCACTTGAGAGCCATTTATGATGTGTAATGCTCTGTGTCCTCAGTTGGAACGTTGGATGACAGGTTAATTGAACAGTGGCGGGGCAAGCGACCAGGGTCACGCAAGACGACTAGTGTATTTGATGGCTAAAGACAGTACTTCATTACTAAAAGGCTTTTATATACAAGTACAGTTTCAAACAGTTTTTCTTAGAAAAGTATTCATTCGTCTTTTCTGAGGCATCTGGAGATTTATTACATAAGAATTTTGATAGAAAAATTTTAAATAGTGAATCAGGTCAGACAACTGACGATCCTGAAAAACAATATACTTGATTATTCTATATCACTATCTCAAAACCATATGGCCCTCTATGGTGTTATCAGTTGTATTAAAGCTGAAAGATTGACCCAGGCATGTGTTCCTTCTCTATGAAAAAAAAAAAATCACTTCATCTTCGTATGTTTGACACACTATAGACATAGTCACACAGAGCTTTGAGGAAAAGAATTAAAACAGAAAACCAGTGTGCACCATCACTAGAATGTACCAACTGTGAATAGTTTCCTATCCAATGCAGTTTTAAAACTTTTTTCTGCCATTTCAAACCACTAATTTCCCCAAGCCTACTTCATGATTTATTTTTACATTTATATTCATCCTCTACCAGTATACATTTTTTAAAATAATTTTTTATTATGTTCTGTTAGTCACCATACAGTAGTACATCCTTAGTTTTTGATGTAGTGTTCCACGATTCATTGCTCCATGCAATACGTGCCCTCCTTAATACCCACCACTGGCCTATCCCAATCCCCCACCTCCCTCCCCTCTGAAGTCCTCAGTTTGTTTCCCAGAGTCCATAGTCTCTCGTGGTTCATTCCCCCTCTGTTTACCCCCCTTCATTCTTCCCTTTCTTCTCCTACCAATCTCCCTGCTATTTCTTATGTTCCATAAATGAGTGAAACCGTATGATAATTGTCTTTCTCTGCTTGACTTATTTCACTTAGCACAATCTCCTCCAGTCCCGTCCATGTTGCTGCAAATGTTGGGTAATCATAGTGAAGAGAAGGGCCATATGCACCCCAATGTTCATAGCAGCATTGTCCACAATAGCTAATTTGTGGAAGGAGCCAAGATGCCCTTCAACAGACGAATGGATAAAGAAGATGTGGTCCATATATACAATGGAATATTACTCAGCCAGTATACATTTTTTACTTTGAAAATTTTAATGTCAATTTTATACTTCAGATATATTTCTTTTCTTTTCTGCTAAAATGAATTTTACTTTTTGGAAGGGCACAGTGAGAATATTCAAAAACCCACTCTCTTGTAAGAAGAATGAGAACACTGCCAAAAATGGTCAACATCAACTTTTTTTGAACTCTGGAATTCACCAAAGGATTGCTGTAATCTGAGGAGTAGTTTCCCAAGAAAAATAACTGAATCTTGGGAAGAACAGCAAGTTTTGTGGCATTTTTACTTATTCTTTCCCATCCTCTTCTCTCAGATCTAAAGGAGACTTGAAAACCATCAATCACTCGACTCAGCAAGCTTTGAAAACGAGTAGGCTAGCAGTGACTGGAGGATGCAGGATGGGTTGGAAGTTCCTCAAAAAGCTCTTATCAGCAGAGCATTGTTACTATTTGACCTGCGTATCAGCACTCTGGAGCAGACCTACTCCCAGGGCTTGTCTTTATTTGATCTGATTAGGAGACCATTCAGTGAGAAAAGCCCTATCCCCAGGACTTTGTTAAAAAATAAAAAAAAAATCAGCAGCAATGGTTTTATATTGCAGCTGTCCAAGGAGGAAATAGTAGCACTTGGACAATCAAGAAACTTGGCAAAAACTTAAAAGGAATGTCCATGAAATGCGATATCCATAGTGGCTTTGAAAAGCTACGACACATTCCTGGGGATCTAGGACATTCTCATGTGCAGGAGTGTGTGCATACAGAGGGAAAGACTAAGAAGGCTGTCTTCTATCTCTGGCTAATCCTGAAGTTCTGAGCTATCAAGAGGTAAGAGGTAAGGCAAAGGTACACATCGCCAGTGTTGCAATTGTGTATCAACATACACACAAAGCCTTTAGCAAAGGGTAGGAGTCTTACTGATCCAGTGCAGTTAAGAAAACCTTGGTTTAATCATGGGCTTACCCCTAATCTAACTGAACACAGACTTGAGTGTCTACACACAACAAGGAATTCAGACTTTATAGAATTAAGTCTAGCAAAGCAATTAAATCAACAAACAGGAACAGCAGCAATGACAACATTGTGCAGGGGGAGGGGTAATTTAATTTCCAGCGTAGCTACTTTATATTATTTAAAATGTCTAGTTTTCGGGGCGCCTGGGTGGCACAGCGGTTAAGCGTCTGCCTTCGGCTCAGGGCGTGATCCCGGCGATCTGGGATCGAGCCCCACATCAGGCTCCTCCGCTATGAGCCTGCTTCTTCCTCTCCCACTCCCCCTGCTTTGTTCCCTCTCTCGCTGGCTGTCTCTATCTCTGTCGAATAAATAAATAAAATCTTTAAAAAAAAATGTCTAGTTTTCAACAACAACAACAAAAATGAGATGTGCAAACAGGAAAGCATGACCAGCATCAGAAAAAAAAAAAAAAAAGAAAAGAAAAGAAAAAAGAAAAGAGTTAATGGAAATTATCCCTGTGGAAGCCCAGATGCATTGTGTACTACACAGAGACTTAAGTCAGCTAATATAAATATTTTCAAAGAACTAAAGGAAACTAACAAATTTTAAAGGAAATTATGAGACTGATGTCTCTCCAAATGGAAAATATCAATAAAGATATAGAAATTATTAAAAATACCCAAACAGATATTCTCCAATTGAAAATTTCAATAATTGAAATGAAAACAAGCACTTGAAGGAGTCAGCAGTATACCTGAATAGGCAGAAGAAAGAATCAGCAAATCAGAGATAAATCAATCAAGATTATCAATTCTGAGGAACAGGAAAAAAAAAAAGAAAGAAGAGACATGAACATATCTTCAGAGACCTATGGGATACCATCAAGCTACCTACATATGAATGCTAGGATTTTTAGAGGGAGAAGAGTATGACAAAGGGGCAGAAGAATATTTGAAGAAATGATGGCTGAAAACTTCCCAAACTTGATGAAAAACATTAATCTACATATCCAAGAAACACAACAAACTTCAAGTAGCATAAACTCTGCAGCAAAACACATTGTAGTCAAATTTCATAATGTGAATATCAAATTATGAAATCTTGAAAACAGCAAGGAAAAAATGACTCATCACATACAAGGGATCCTTAATAAGATTAACAACTGACTTACCAGAAACCATGGTGGCCAGAAGGCAGTGGGATAACAGATCCAAAGTGCTGAAAGAAAAAGAATGTCAAATAAGAATTCTATATGCCATAAAACTACCCATAAATATGAGGGAGAAATTAAGACATTTCCAGACAAACAAAGGCTGAGATAATTGTCATTAGCAGAGATGCCCTACAAGAAACACTAAAAGAAATCCTCAGGTTAAAATGAAATGAAACTACACAGCAACTCAAATGTATACACACACACACACACACACACACACGCACACACACGCACACACATGCACATACAACAGAGTATCAGTAAAGGTAACTACAGTGTCAAATATAAAAGACGCTGAATACATTTTTATTCGTGACTCTTTGCCTGATTTAAAAGGCAAATTCAAAGAGAAATAACTGTTAAGCAATTTTGATGGATCTGTAATGTATAAAGATGAGATTTGTATGACAGTACCAGCACAAGGAGGGTTGAGGGACCAGGGCTATATTGGAAAAGAGTTTTTACACACTATTGAAATTAAACGGTTATTAACCCAAAGTAGATCATTCTAGGTTAAGAAATTGTCTTACTCTTATCAGGTTGCCAAATAAAATATCATAGTGTATTGGTACTGCTTAAACAATTGGGTTGCTTAAACAACAGAAATTTATTTTCCACGGTTCTGGAGGCTGAGAAGCCAATATGAAGGTGCTGGCAGGACAGGGTTTAGTCTGAAGTCTCTCATCTTGGCTAGTAGATCGCTACCATCTCTCTGTGTGCTTACATGATCTCTTCTTCATGCACACACAAAAGGAATAAGCTCTGGTCTCTCTTGTTTTTCTTATAAAGACACTATTCCCATCATGGAAGCCCTACTCTTATGACATAATCTAAACCTAATTACCTTCCAAGGACCTAACCTCCAAATACTATCATGTTGGGGGATAGGATTTCAACATATGAGATTGGGGGAAGATATAAATATTCAGTCCACAACAAATATCAATTTAATTCCCAGGGCAACCAATTAAAAAAAAAAGAAGTAAGAAGAAGAAATCAAATAGATTATAAAAGAAACATGGAAGAATTTTAAATAGAAAATATTTAACTAGGAATACTAAATAGAAAATATTTAGTGGAAAATATTTTACACAAAAGAAGGCAGTAACAGAAGAAAGTAACAAGAACAACATAAGACATATAGAAAACAAATAGAAAAGGGCAGATATTAATCCTACATTATCAGCATTTACAGTAAACTTAGTAAAAAATTAAAACGAAGTTTGGCAGACTTCATTTTAAAAGTGAACAGATTCTATGTCTATAAAATACATACTTTAGATTCAAATACACGAATAGGTTGAAAGCAAAAGGATGGAAAAATATATACCAATACCATGCAAAACAGAGTTGGGATGGCTACAACTATATAAAAAAATAGACTTCCAGACCTCCCCAAAAAGTTATTTTTAGATACAAGGGAGGCCATTTCATAATGATAAAAAGGATAATGCTTCAGAAATACAATGATTAACATGCACACACCTACTGACAAAGTCCCATATTCAACATAATCCCAATCAATTTTCTTTCTTTTTTTTTTTTTAAGATTGATTGATTGATTGATTGGACAGAGAGAGACAGCCAGCGAGAGAGGGAACACAAGCAGGGGGAGTGGGAGAGGAAAAAGCAGACTCCTAGCAGAGGAGCCTGATGTGGGGCTCGATCCCATAACGCCAGGATCACGCCTGGAGCCGAAGGCAGACGCTTAACGACTGTGCCACCCAGGCGCCCCAATCCCAATCAATTTTCAAGCTGGCTTTGTTTTTTTTTCCAGAAATTGCCAAAGTTCATTTGGACCAGGAATAGCCAAAATTATTTTGGAAAAGAAGAGCAAATTTGGAAGATACTTCTCACTTTCAAAACTTAATAGAAAGTAACAGTAATCAACAACATCATACTGGCATAAGAACAGACATATAGATTAGTATTTGTTGCATCTTGATTCCAGAATCAGATAATTTTAAGGCTTTTATGGTCTTTAGACATATAGTTTTCATAGGCCACGTTATAGTTTAAAAAAAACACAAGATTTTTAATTGAGGAGCCAAGGTTCTGAATCCTGCCTTTGCTGCTGTTAAGTATTTAATAGACAGTGACATTGACAATATCAAGAAGAGACTGCAAGAAGAGGCTTAAAACCAAACATATCAAACATGTAGGAATACACAGCCATTAACTGTAGGAGCAAAAGCCTTACACACCTTTTCAAAGGTTTCTGGGGGATATTACCATACTGTATTGCTATGCAGCTATTTATTTTAATAACAATTTCTGGAAAAACCAACTAGATTATGTCTAATAATCTGTTTATGAGGAAAAGAAGAGATAGTGTTTATTTCAAAAATATTTGCATTAAAATGATTAAACAATTTAAAGCACGTGACTGCATGGGTATGATTCACTTATCTAGAAAATGCACTTGTGTGTTTTCTCCCTGAAGCCAGGAAAAATTTAATATTGCTTTATAGGTATCATGTAAAATTTTAAAGTATCCAAATTGTCATGCCAAAGGCAGCACTACATATGTGGAATAAGTTGGGAAACTAATTAGGTATAATTAAGATAATATTTTGAAACTATTGAATAAATAAGTATACTTTTTATTCTTCTTCCTTTTGAGTAAGTTTTAGAAATCATAGTGATAATAAAGCCCCAGGAAAGACGAAAGGATGAATGCCACTTGAGCAAGAAGAATCTACTGGCTGAAAAACTGAAGGGAAGTGAAGACAGGCAAGTGTTCTGTAACATGGATACCATATTCTCTTTTCAAGAGATGATACTTGATTGGGAAAGGAATGCTAGATTGGGTCATGGAATCAAAAGTGGAGTGTTTGGCTTCTCACAGCCCATGGGCATCTCTGTGGAGACAATTCAACAATGCTACTCAGGGGCATGCTATGTCAACATGTAAAGGAGAGTATCCAGCAGAGTGAAGATGGTGCTGTGGTGAGGAGGCAGAGAGAGAGAGAATCTGAGTTTCTACTTCTAGGTTTCCTCTTGTCTGAATTTGAATAATAGGAATCCAGAATTTTCCATCTGCCCCGTTGGGAACCTAAACTGTAGCTTTTGATGCTGAATGGGAACTCACCCTCTACTGTTATCTCTAAATGGGCGTGTAGGCTTGTGTATGGGATCAGGGAAGTTGGGGGAGGATTCTGTGGCCTATGGCTTTAAGATAGACAACTAGACATCCACTTAAGGCTACAGGCAGCCTCCAGTGAGATCTTCGGCACTAGAAGAAGCTACATCGGTCAAAAGTGACAGGGGAGGATCGCCAGGCAATGAAAGAAACAGAGAAAATGGTTCACAACTTAGGAAGCAAGACTAGTTCAGTTATCAAAAATACAGCAGCATTCTTTCCTTTGCATTTCTGAAGTTAAGCTTCAGATTTATAATTTCACTATACATGGATTCATAGCATATAGAAACATATATATATGATATCAAAGTTATACTTAAGCATTTAAAATTCATGATTTATATCTTATTATTGATTCCTTGGAACCTTAGTTGCCTAAATCCAGAGAGTCCTGCTTATCAGCTCTTTGCCTTAGCCCTGTAGGGCTATATGTAACATCACAATTATTTCACTGTCCTGTAGACATCTGGTTGTTGACTTAACCATAGAGTGGTTCATTAATTGGGCCAGGCCTTTAAGGACTGATGCTGAAAAACTGCTGTTTAAGACATTGTCCATTACGTAACTCTGTTCCTGATTTAAACCACCACATGACAAAACTCTTCTAGAAATTAGTTAAAACAAAACAAAACAGAAAAAAACAAAAACAAAAACAAAATTACTCTTGAATAATGGACATTTTTTTGTTTTAAAAATAATGAAAATTTTGAGCTTTTTAACATTAGTATCTAAGAAAGTTGGTGGTAAATTTAAAGCTTACTTTAGGTTTCTAGAAAACTATTTATTGCCTTACTCATGATTATTACTCTCCATTTCTTACTCCTTTTATATATACGATATCTATAGCTGAGTCTTGACACCTGAACCACCTATACCTCCATTCACTTCTGTTTTCACATCTGCACATTCTCCTATCTCTCTCTCTCATCTACACCTGCTCCTGTTATTACTGATTTTACTATTTCTATGTCTATATCTAGGCCTATTACCTTTGTACCTGTTTTGAGACTAAAATGGTTTGGCTACATTTTGACTTCAATCTAAAAACTAACGTGGTAGTAACTACTGGCATATATTAAAACAGCCTAATGTTTTACCCACAGGTTAACCTACAGTTTTGCAACAGACAATGGATTTTATATTTTTTTATATTAATTATTAGTTCAAATTTCCTTTTGCAAAATTGCTTATGTTTTATCTGGCTTGCATACAAAACTTGGAAAAGCCTTTGGAAATGCCTCCAGGAATTAAAGGATCTTTAGGACTTAGCAAATGGAGCGTATGTTGAAGGCTGGGAACAAACGTGTAGTAGGGAATAGTCAGTTTCCCAAGATGGGGATATTTTTCTTCTCTCTGATGTATGTGCATGATTTCTACACCAGTGGCTACATGTGTACATTTGAGCAGTGTTCATTTGTTTTAATTTTATTTTTCTTCCTTCTATCTTTTCTTTAGACTTCTTAACTCCCAGTAGCACAACTGAAAGTTGCATTATTGGAGGAGGCTTAACGAACAACAAGTCTACCGAATTTAATTAATTTGGGTGCATAACAAGCATTTTGGTCTTTGAGGAACACATTACAGAGCGAAAGAATGACGAGCATGCACACCATTTTTAATCAGATCCTTGGTGAGTAATTTGAAAATAATAAACTTTGCATAAACAAAGGTGATTATAACTAAAACCAGGAGAGAACCCTTCTTGTTTCTCATTTATAGAATTTTGGAACACACATGTGTCAAGATTCGATTCATTTACTGTCATTGAATTTGACTTAGAAGTTCAGTTAGTTTTGCAGATTTTAAAATATTGGTTATAGGTCACATTAATTAAATAAAATTAAATTAAAATTAAATTTAAATTAAAATTTAAAAAATTAATTAAAATAATAATGGCCACAAAACTTATAATTTTTGTTTATAAATTTGCAGGTAAAATTAGATACAGTAACACGCACAGATCTTACATTTACAATTCAGTGATTTTTAACAAACGTCTCCCCACAATATGGAATAGTCCCAACCCTTTAGAGAGGGTTATCCCATTTCCCTCTCCAATAATTTACTACAGTCTCCACCCTCTGCCATAGCCATGGGGACCCACTTTTCTTGGTTTCATCATCGATTAGCTTTTCCTTTTTTTGAACTTCATGTAAATGAAATCATGCAGTATGCATTCACTTGTGGTCGGCTTCTTTTATTCCAGCATAATGTCTATGAGATCCACCCAGTCGAGCAATCAGGTATCAAGGTGATGAATTAGGACAATGAGCCAAATTGAAAGTAACAACCAAACATTGTTCATATACTGTGACAGTGCAAACAAGAGGCAGAAACCAGTCTCAACTTCCTAATACTTCATTTTTCATTTTCCATTTCCAAGGAACCCTGAACAAAAGTCTTCTGCCTCTTAATGGATCTTGGTCCAAGAGAACAGAAAAAGGGAAGTGCTAGGAGTAGAAAGGTAGAGTAGCAGTGGGGAAGAATGCCTCAGCTAAGGCCCCCATAATGAAGCCTTTGAATGCGGGCACCTGGACCCGGAATGCAGATATATGGACATGGCTAGCCCAGAGGTACCTGAGTCCTAGACCGCAATTCCTTCAGAAAATTGGAGTGCACTGGTGGTATACCAAGTCTGGTGTGCAGAGGGTGGTCCCCCACTGTGAGGCCTGCTCAGTTAAGCAAAGCCTTACAATCTCCAGTAGTCTGGCGCCAAAGATTACGGGTAGGATTTTGGCCTAAAGCCAGATTCCTAGACTCATGTTGCTACCTGTATCAGGATTTTTAGTATTCTAGTTTTCAGTACCTGGGACACATTAGTGAATAAAAGAGAAAATAAAATCCCTAACTAGGCTACTTTGCCTGTGATGCTGGTATTTGTCATCTTCACTTGGCTAACTCTTATTTAACTCTGTGGTCTCATTTCGAGTTGCAGGACTAATTTTCTCCAGTACATCTCCTTTGATCAATTCTTTTTTACCCAGTCATGCTTCAAACTACCATGTAATAAATGTCTTCATGTGTCCTTTACTCTTTCATTATACTTACCTTACTTTATTCAAATTATACATGTAACTATGTTTTCACTAAGATATAAATTCCTTGAGTGCTAAAACCATGCTTCATATATCTGTGTAACCAGACCACCTAACACAACTGTCACCTAATAAATACATGTATGTCATGGGAAATGCCCACAGGAAAGAGATGAGCCCAGAATTTAACTGAACCTGAATTCTTGGGAAAGCAAGTCTCACACCTGCAAATGAATGACAGGAGCTGATAGTAAAAGGGACATTCAACTGTCTGCCTTCTCCTACATTTTCAATGAGAGAATAGTGGCCCAGAAGTGACTCGGGGCCACAGCTCTCTGACCACTTAATTCCCACTATTCCTCTATCCCCTACAAAGTCCCAATCATCACTGATCTACCTTTAATATTGGATTTCAGGATTCAGGAAATTTAACTATTTTCTAACTTTAGAATATATCGTTTCCAAAAAAAAAATTATTAAGTGTCCCTTTTGCATGAAGCAAAAGGGTTCAAAAATTTAGAGAAAACTACGATTATAGTGACTCAAATTCAAATTCAATGAAGGGTGTCAAATATAATGTACATGCAAGAATATGGTATGTTTAAGGAAATTACTGAATAGGATTTGAAGCACTCCAACTTTTCCACTCTGAAACCGGACCCTTTGACATTCCTGTCTCTGTCCTGCCTCTGATTTTTATCTCTTTTCTTTCTCTTTTACAGTAGCCTCTGTCAAAACAAACAAACCTCCCATGATACTTTCCCTGACTTTGTCTCCTGATAAAAGTTATTTATGGTAACCTCCTAGACATTATAAAAGTTTATTTTTATATTTCCCTTTTGGCACTGTTTTCTTTCTACCGTGATTTAAACTATTCTGTGCTTCCGTAGACTCCCCCACTTTGGAGAGGAGTAAGGTGTGTCTGAACTCCACATACTTTTATAGCATAGGAACACAATAAATGTTATAAATTGGTTGACCATGAACTAGAATATTTCCACTTTTCTATGAAATGAGGAATAAAATGGATTTTTTTTCATTCTAGAAATGTTATATATAGAATGGCTCTTCAGGGTGATGAACAGGTTAATCATTTTGACAGAAAACTGATTTATAATATTGTGGTATATAGACACTTAAGCAAAGAAAGATTCAGTCATTCATTTATATTTTAATTCAATAAGTATTTATCAAGAGCCTACTATGTTCTACACTGTTTAGATCCTGGGCTACAGTGGTGCTATGGACTACATCACGTCCTCCAAAAATTTGTGTGTTGAAGCCTTAGCCTCCAATGTAACTACTAGAGTAAGGAAGTAGTTAAGGTCAGAACAGTGGTAGCCTGATCCAATAGAATTAATGTCCTTATAAAAGGAGACACCAGAGAGTTCTCTTTCTTTCTTTATTCTGTGAGGACATAGGACGGAGGTAGCTATCTACCACAAAGAGATCTCTTACCAGGAACTGAATCAGCTGGTAACTTGATCGTGAATTTCCCAACTTCCAGAACTACGAGAAAATAAATTTCTGTTGTTTAAGCCACTCAGTCTATAGGACTGTTACAGCAGTCTGAGCAGACTAATACAAGTAGTAAGCAAGACAAAGTCTAATTCACATTCTAGTTTGACAGACTGGACTGAATTTTATTAAAACAAATGATACATGAGTGCTAAGTCCCCAGCGTATAATTCCACAATAAAAACAAAGAAAAGGAACAGGGAGTCCACTAGAAAAATATATATATTAGAAGTTTATAGACTTCCAAGAAAAATAAGTCAAGGTAGCTAACTACTTTCTATGTGAAGAAGGAAGGAGAAATAAGAAGAGACATCACAGCAGCTTCTTGAACGAGGCATGAATAAAGAGGAGATTGGGGGGGGGGGGTGCCTGGGCAGCTCAGTCAAGCATATGCCTTTGGCTCAGATTATGATCTCGGGGTCCTGGGATTAAGCCCTGCACCGGGCTCCCTGCTCGGCGGGGAGTTGCTTACCCTGTTCCCTCTGCCCCTCTCCGCTGCTCATTCTCTCTTTTTTCTCCCTCTCTCAAATAAATAAAATCTTTAAAAAAAGAGAGAGAAAACTGGTATTTGGAGAGGTCTGGGAGTCACTGTCTGCTGTGAGAAGATGAAACTGAGGGACAGAACTAAAGCAGTTTTTTGTTGAGTTTTAAGTGAGTGACAAAAACGAAAGGAACCATAAAAGGCCTATGCTTAGGCCACATGAGTGACTTGCCTTGGAGTCCTGAGCTCCCCAGAAAGGGTTTCTCCAAAGGGTGAAGGGACGAAAGAAATCTGGGAAGGCTGCCCTAGGATGGATGAGATGGTCCAGATAAAGGAAGCAGTCTGTTCAATTCCTGTCTCTGGAAGAACAGAGATCTAAATTCCAAACATTCAAGAATAGAAGAGATTGTAGAGAAGTAAGTAATTTTCAGGTAGTAGCATATGTGTAGGAGTTGACAGGATTCTAGCAGTAGTATTGCTCAGAGAGTAGCAGCAACTTTATACAATCTTAAAAGATTAAAAACAGTTAACCTACTATTATCCTGAACCTTTATCCTATACTCAGGATAATGTGTCTTGGAGAAGTAAATTTTTCAATTATTTCAAGAAAATTAATGAATTGCTAAAGTCTCTGTAGTAGACGCTGTTTGAGTATTTGGTGGGATACAGAGTTCAGAGGACAGACAGGTAGATGAGAGAACTCGAGCAGTTTAAAATTCAGTAATTATTAACTTAAGTATCTTTGGAAACATTATTGAGTATTTGTTATCATAATACGAGAAATAGCTAACATTTGTTGCATGTTTACCACATGTCAGATCCCATATACTATGTAAATCACCTCAAGTGACTCATTCCTTTGGAGTTCTCATGTGGATTTGCCTTCTCAGTATCTGCTATACTTATAACCTAGAATGCTTAATGAATAAATTGTGAATGAATATTTTCACCAGTAGGAAATTCACTCATGGAAGGACTTGCACTTTGTTACTGACTCTCTAGTTTTCAACAGTTTTACCATTTACTTAAAGGCATAAAAAAAACAAAAAAAAACAAAAAAAAACAAAAAAAAAAAACAGCACCATCATCAGAGTCTTCATTGATGTAGGTCAGAATGGAAGACGTAAAGCTGTAAGTAACGTGGTCTTTAAGATGATCTACCTAGCTTATGATGATGAGTTTAAATCAATATGTATAATATTAAGTACATTTTTATTATAATTTGTTTTATCATCCTTTTTACTTGGAGGGAAAATGACTAATTATTTCACAAATTTTGTCACTTACCACGTACGACAAGATGCTAATTTGGCAATTGTAATTGAGGAGCCTGAAGACCACAGGTATGCTATTTATGAAACACTAAACTGAGATGTCAGACTAAGAGGAATATTTCAAAGAGAAAAAAATTCAGTCACACAATTCTTAATCCCTCACCTACATCCAGGCTCTTAAAAAATCACATTGTTGGTGATTAATAAAGATTTGAAAGCTATATTTTGGAGATTAACTGTTGATAAACTGTGAGTCTAGCCATTCCCAAGTGTAAAGGGTAATTAACTGATGCCTGACCCTTTTCCCAAGCTTGGTGAGACTGGCTTCAATGGAAGTGTGTGGAGAGCTTGATATGAGTTTCCTAAAGTTGGAGTGATACAGTGGATACTGTTGGACTCTTGCAGGTAAATCCAAAAGGGGAGGACTGGAATGGCTAGCTCTTCCAAATGTGGAAGCAAATAAGAGGGAACTGACTTGGGGTCAGCCTTTATTTTCCAGAGTTTTTCTGGACAAAGAACATGAATGTTTCCCAGAGACCAGCTATTGGACATGTGGGTAAGACAGGTGGCCTATGTTTTCTTGGATCGTGTCCAAGACGACTTTCCATGGTTTGGAAACCTCTGCAAAGAGAAGCCTTGAATATCAGTGGATTCTTTGGGGGCTACCAAATAAGTAGCAGGCAGCAAGACACAGCAGCATTAAGGTAAAAATGCATGACAGATCACCAGGGACTGAATCTCTGAAGGGGCCATATGTGATTAGTTGTTGCTGAAAATCTGCCACAAGTCCTTGAAACTACACCTTTGGGTGGTCCCTTCCCAGGCTGACTCTGTGTTTTATCACGTGATTTATTTTTGTCAATGGGATATAAGCAAACTTGCCATAGCAACAATTTGAAAAGCACTTATGCATCAGATTGCCCTTTCTTTTACCATTCTTTGGACCCTGCCATGTAAAGAGAGCATGATATCCTCTTTAAAGAAGAGACACATAATCTAGTTAAACCTGCTGTTGCTGCTAACAGTAAAACCACCTCCAAACATGGGACTAAGGTAAGCCATCTTTTGACCACTCAATCAAGATGAAACTAGCCTGGCCCAATCAGCAGAAATACACACCTGACCAATGGACTACTAAGAAATAATAAAGAGCTGCTGTTTTAAGTTACTAAGTGTTGTGATAGTTTTTTCACAGGAAAAGTTAACTGACACACCTTAAAAGTTCCTTTGAGAGAAAAGAAGCTTTAGATATTAGCCAGGTCTAAAAAAACTTAGTGTGACGTTTATGGCAGTAGTAGTCAAGTAAGAACTTTGCTGCCCTTCTTTCTCTCTCTTCACTCTGCACTTTTAATTCCAGAGTGTTCAGAAATACCAAAAGCAAGCTGAGTGAAAAGTGGAGAGAGAAGGGACAAGCCCTGGCACTCTGATGTAGGTGGGATTTTTCATTATTTCAATAACTATAGGCTTATTTTCCCCCTACATTTGAAACCTGTTGTAATTATATGAAATCTAAAAATATGTATATCTCTAAAAAATACAATCACTATGTCTTCACCTGTGATAAGGTTAGAAGTTGTCATTTATCTGTTAAAAGCAAATCCTTAAACCAGATGTGTTTTGAATGAATTCTTAATTCACGATGGAAGTTGCTCACAGCTAAAATGAAATATGTTCTGCATTCACTGCTGTTTGTTCTCATGGATTTCTAAATACAAAGATGAAAAGGACAAAAAACCCTTTGTATTTGGTATAACCTTGAGAATCAATCCTAAGAGTTAAATGTCAAATTGTTGAGTTACTTGCTCTTATTATCTCCCAACTATTCCACATTCTTTTAATTGATTCAATGATGTAAAGATAAACGCCTCAGGTTACATAGAACATAGCACAACATAATGCAATTTCATAAACGATCTTCTGTAATTGGTTATCACACATGGCTGTGCATGACAGATAGAAACAATAAAGGGATAAGTGAAAAAAAAATTAGGTCAGACCTTATTGTTGAAATGATTTTGTGAATGATCCTGAAATACTTTTTGATACACTTTGACCAAATGTAAGCAGTGAAAATGATTAAATTTCTTAGATGTCCCTGGTTATGCACTGGAAATGGTGGCGAATAACTGACAAAGAGGCTTAACTTACAATTAGGATGAATAGTGAGCATTTTAAGAAGGCAAACAACTGACTCAAAGTAAAAGCTGGTATTTAAGGAATAAAAAAAATCAACTAATTGTCTACAGATGTGTTATCATATGATATAAGCAAACTATCAAAATTGACCCTGCTATTAACATAAGGCGCAACAAAACCTTAGGCATGAAAAGTATGCCAATCTTTCTAAATGCAGACAGGTGCACAGGTAACTTAACATCATTTAGCCAGAACTAAAGTTTAATGGGAAAGTTTAAATGGGAAAATGTAAATCCATTTACACTGATCAATTCATTTACACTGATTTGAAAATATAAAATGTGAAGTTATTCACTTATCAACTAAAATTTTTCTGAAAGATACACAATTCCAGAAAAAAAAATGAGATGCTTTGTTGATGTTTCATTATTAGTGTTTTCATTACATTGTCTTCTGAGGATTCTCTATTCTGCAGATATCATGTGAAGCATTTTAATAATAATTTGATTAACTCTCCTAAATTGACAAAGTACGAGAGTGGGATCAGAGAAGTTAAGAGATTCACATAAAACTGATGATATGATTGAGTTCATGACATGGTTAATATACAACCAAGAATTTTGTTCCTATCCTAGAATTTTCAAATGTTTCCTAATGGTAAGAAGGCTTGAGGGCATGCTTCCAAGGAGTATAGTGTATGATCTGAATAACACTTCCATGAATATGAATCTTTAATTTCTATTTATAATAAAAATATTAAATTTATACATTCTAATCAGTAATCTTTGTTTTTAAAAAAATTATGTTATAAATCCCCTTAAAAAAACCCAAGCAAACATAAAATACTTCTTATCTGTTTCATTAAGTGGCCTTTCAATCAAGCTATCAAGAGCAGAACACAAAGTTAAATTGAAAACAGTTGATATTGAATTTCTTTTTTATTTTTACCAGCTTTACTGAAGTACAATTGACACATAATATTGTGCAAGTTTAAGGCATACAATATGATGATCTGACACATGTATACATTGTAAACTGCTTACCACAGTAAGGTTAGAGAATACATTTCTGAAATCACAGTTACGTTTGTCTATGTGTGTGTGGTGAGAACATTTAAAATCTACTCTCTTAGCAACATTAAAGTATACAATACTGTTAACTATTATTTGCATGTATTCACATTCACATGAAATGCTGTACATTAAATCCCCAGAACTTATATATCTTATAATTGGAAGTTTAAACACTTTGACCACCTCCTCCCATTTTCCATACCCCTCCACCCCTAGAAATTACCCTTCTATACTCTGCTTCTATGATTTTTTAATTCCACATATACGTGAGATCACACATTATTTGTCTTTCTTTGTCTAATCTATTTCTCATAGCATAATGCCCTCAGGTTTCTTCTATGTTGTCACGAATGGCAGAATTTCCTCTTTTTTATGACTCAATAATATCCAATTTTGTGTGTGTGTGCATATATATATATATATATATATATATACATTCATGTATGTGTATATGTGTGTCTGTGTATCCTATTTCCTTTATTCATTCAACCATCCGCAGGCACTTGGGTTGTTTCTATATCTTTGCCCTTATAAATAATGCTGCAGTAAACATACAAGTACAGATACCTCTTTGCAATGACATGGATGGAGCTACAGTATTATGCTAAGTATCAGAAAAAGACAAATACCATATGATTTCACTCACATGTGGAATTTAAGAAACAAAACAAATAAGCAAAGGGAAAAGGAGAGAGAAAGAGAGAGAGGCAAACCAAGAAAACAGACTCTTAACTATAGAGAGCAAATTGGTGGGTAACAGAGGGGAAGCGGGTGGGGGGATGGGGAAAATAGGTGATGGGAATTGAGAGTGCACTTGCCGTGATGAGCACTGGGTGATATATGGGAGTGTTGAATTGTATATTGTACACCTGAAACTGAATTGTATATTGTACACCTGAAACTAATACTTACATTAACTAACTGGAATTTAAATAAAAACCTCTTTCAAAAAGTACAGATATCTCTTTGATGTCCTATTTCATTTCCTTCAGATAATTATCCAGAAGTGGGATTGCTGTATATAATAGTTCTCTTTTTAATTTTAGAGGAATCTCCAAAGTGTTACCCGTGGTGTCTATACCTATTTACAGTCCCAACAACAGTGCACAAGGATTCCCTTTTTTTCCACATCTGACCTTGTTAGCTCTTGTTTTTGTTCTTGTTTTTGATAATAGCCATTCTAATGGATGTGAGGTGATATCATTGTGGTTTTGATTTGCATTTCCCTGATTACTTATGTTGAACACCTTTCCATGTATCTGTTGACCATCTGTATATCTTCTTTGGAAAAATGCCTACTAAGGTATTTGTCCACTTTTAAGTTGAATTATTTGGTTTTTGTTTGTTTTGCTATTGAGTTGTATGAGGTGTTTTAAAATATAATCTGCATATTAACCCCTTCTCATATGTGTGGTTTGCAAATATTTCCTACCATGCCGTAAGTTGTCTTCTCATTTTCTTGATCATCCCCTTGCTGTGCAGAAGCTTTTTACTTTGATGTAATCCTTCGTGTTTACTTTTGCTTTGATCTTGATACTTTTGGTGCCATATCTTCTTTTAGGAGTTTTAAGATTCTAGGTCTTACATTTAAGACCTCTATCAATTTCAAGCTAAATTTTATGAGTGGTGTAAGAAAGGGGTCCACAGTTTCATTCTTTTGCGTGTGAATATGTCCTGTTTTTTCAACACCATTTATTGAAGAGACGCTCTTTTTCTCATTGAATGTTCCTGGCACCCCTATCAAATATCAATTGACTATATATGTAGAAGTTTATTTCTGTGCTTTCGATTCTGTTCTATTGGTCTATGTGTCTATATTTTATGTCAGTAGTATAGTGTTTTAATTAGAATAGTTTTGTAATATAGTTTGAAATCAGGGAGTGTGATGCCTCCAGCTTTGTTATTTCTCAAGATTGCTTTGGCTATTTAGGGTCTTTTGTGTTTCCATACAAATTTTAGGACTGTTTTTTCTATTTCGGTAAAAGGTACCATTAAAGAGATTGCATTAAATACATAGATGGCTTTGGATAATACTGACATTTTAACAATATTAATTCTTCTGATCTATGAACATGGGATATCATCCCATTTATTTGGTTTTTCAGTTTCATTAGTATCCTATAGTTTTCAGTGTATACATTTTCATCTTCTTGGTTAAATTATTCCTGTTTTTTATTGGTTTTGATGCTATTGTAAATTAGAATGTTTCTTCTTTATTCTTCATATAGTTTGTTGTTAGGGCATAGAAACACAACTGACTTTCGTTTGTTGATTTTGTATCCTGAAACTTTACTCAATTCATTTATTAGTTCTAGATGTCTTTCCTGGAGTTCAGAGTTTTCTGCATATAAAATTAGGTCATCTGCACACAAAGACAATTTTACTTCTTCCTTTCCAATTTGAACGATTTTTTTTTCTTTCTTTTTCTTGCCTGATCACTCTGGCTAGGACTTCCAGTACTATGTTGAATAGGATTAGTGAGAGCAGGCACTCTATTTTGTTACTGATCTTAGAGGAAAATCTTTCAAGCATTCACCCTTGAGTATGATATTAGCTGTGTGATGTTACACACCATTGATTATGATGTTAGATTGTAATGCTGAGGTATGCTCCAAGTTTTGAGAGTTTGTATCATAAAAGGATATTGAATTTTGTCAAATGATTTCCCTGCAACTATTGAGATGATCATATAATTTGTATCTTACATCCTATAATGTGATGCATCACACTTATTGATTTGTATATTTTATAATATTTTTGCATCCTACAGTTGAATCCTTCTTGATCATAGTGCATTATACTTTTAATGTGCCATTGAATTCAGTTTGATAGTATTTTGTTGAGAATTTTGCATCTACAGTCATCACCGATATTGGCCTTTAGTTTTGACATGCTGTGTGTCCATTTTTCTTTATCTCAAGATTTTTTAAAATTAACTTTTGACTTCTTCTTTTGATCTACTGGTTTTTAAGGAGTGTGTTGGGGCGCCTGGGTGGCACAGTGGTTAAGTGTCTGCCTTCGGCTCAGGGCGTGATCCTGGCGTTATGGGATCGAGCCCCACATCAGGCTCCTCCGCTATGAGCCTGCTTCTTCCTCTCCCACTCCCCCTGCTTGTGTTCCCTCTCTCGCTGGCTGTCTCTATCTCTGTCAAATAAATAAATAAAATCTTTAAAAAATAAAAAAAATTAAAGGAGTGTGTTGTTTAATTTCCACATTTTTATCACTTGTTCAGTTTTCATTCTGCTACTGATTTCTAGTTTTCATATCATTGTGATTGGAAAAGACACTTAATATAATTTCTATCTTATTGAATTTGAGACTTGTTTTATGACCTTACAAGTGATCTAGAAAATGTTCCATGCGCAGTTAAGAAAAATGTGCATCCTATTGCTCTTGGATAGATTGTTTTGTACAGGTATGTTAGGTCCATTTGGTCTACAGTATTTTTCTAATCATTGATTCCATAGTGATTTTCTATCTGTATGATCTACCCTTTGTTGAGAGTGGGGTACTAAAGTCCCCAACTACTATCGTACTGCTATTTGTTTCTCTTTTTAGTTCTATTAGTATTTGCTTTACATACTTAGATGTGTCAAAGTTGGGTGCATAAATATTTATAATTGTGATACCTTCGTGATGAAATGACTTTTATCATTATATAATGATATTGTATGTCTTGTGACCATTTTTAGCTTAAAATCTATTCTTTTCTGATGTAAGTTTACCTAGCTCTGCTTATATTTGTTTACTTTTAATTTTGCTTACTTTTATATTTGCTTGGAATATCTTTTTCCATTCCTTTACTCTCAGCCTATGTGCGTCCTTAAAGCTAAAATAAGTCTCTTGTAGGCAGCATATCATTGGATCTTTTTTTTTTATTCCATATAGCTTTTTATATCTTTTGATTGGGTAAGTTAATCTATATACTTTCGAAGCAGTTACAGTAGGCAGGGACTTACTATTGCCATCTTGTTTATTGTTTTCTGGCTATTTCAAATGATTTGTATTTGAGTTTATTGATTCTTTCACATGCCTTTGAAGCCCTCTATTGAATTATTCGGTTTAGTCATTATATTCTTCAGTTCTAGGATTTCTGTTTGGATATTTTTGAGGGTTTCTTTTTTTTCTTTCTTTCTTTTTTTCTTTTTGTGTTCAGTTAGCCACTGTATAGTACCTCATTAGTTTTTGATGTAGTTTTCAATGAGTCATTAGTTGTGTATAACACCCAGTGCTCATTACAACACATGCCCTCCTTAATACCCATCACCCTATTACACCATTCCCCAACCCTCCTCCCCGTTGAAACCCTCAGTTTGTTTCCCGGGGTCCATAGTCTCTCATGGTTCATCTCCCTCTCTGATTTCTCCCCTTCGGATTTCCCCCCCCTTCCCCTATGGTCCTCCATGCTATTGCTTATGTTCCACATATGAGTGAAATCATACGATAATTGTCTTTTTCTGCTTGACTTACTTCACTTAGCATAATCTGCTCCAGTTCCATCCATGCTGATACAAATGGTGGGTATTCATCCTTTCTGATGGCTGAATAATATTCCATTGTATATATGTAACACATCTTTATCCATTCATCTGTTGAAGGACATCTCAGCTCCTTCCAGTTTGGCTATTGTGGACATTGCTGCTATGAACACTGGGGTGCATGTGCTCCTTCTTTTCACTACATCTGCATCTTTGGGGTAAATACCTACAAATGCAATTGCTGGGTCATAGGGTAGCTCTATTTTTAACATCTTGAGGAAACTCCGTACTGTTTTCCACAGTGGCTGTACCAGCTTGCATTCCCACCAACAGTGTAAGAGGGTTCCCCTTTCTCCACTTCCTCATCAACATTTGTTGTTTCCTGTTTGGTTAATTTTTGCCATTCCAACTGGTGTAAGGTGGTACCTCATTGTGGTTTTGATTTGTATTTCCCTGATGGCTAGTGCTGTTGAACATTTTTTCATGTGTCTGTTAGGTATTTGTATATCTTCTTGGAGAAGTGTCTGTTCATGTCTTCTGCCCCATTTTTTGACTGGGTTATTTGTTTTTTGAGTGTTGAGTTTGAGAAGTTCTCTATAAATCTTGAATATCAGTCCTTTATCTGTAGTGTCATTTGCAAATATCTTCTCCCATTCCATGGGTTGCCACTTAGCTTTGTTGACTGTTTCTTTTGCTGTGGAAATGTGGAGATGTGTCTTGAAAGAAGTTGCTGTGGCCAATGTTGAAGAGGTTACTGCCTATGTTCTCCTCTAGGATTTTGATGGATTCCTCTCCCATCGCGGTCATTTATCCATTTAATCTTGTGTATGGTGTAAGAGAATGGTCCAGTTTCATTCGTCTATGTGTAGCTGTCCAATTTTCCCAACACCACTTATTGAAGAGACTGCCTGTTTTCCATTGGATATTTTTTTCCTGATTTGTCAAATTAGTTGACCATAGAGTTGAGGGTCCATTTCTGGAGTCTCTATTCTGTTCCATTGGTCTATGTGTCTGTTTTTGTGCCAATATATGCTGTCTTGGTGATCACAGCTTTGTAATATAGCTTGAAGTTAGGCAATGTGATGTCCCCAGCTTTGTTTTTCTTTTTCAACATTCCCTTGGCAATTTGGGGTCTTTTCTGGTTCCATACAAATTTGGGGATTGTTTGTTCCAGCTCCTTGAAAAATGCCAGTGATAATTTAATAGGGGTGGCATTGAAAGTGTCAATTGCTCTGGGCAGGATAGACATTTTAACAATGTTTATTTTTTTAATCCATGAGCATGGAATGTTTTTCCATCTTTTTGTGTCTTCCTCAATTTCTTTCATAAGTGTTCTGTAGTTTCTAGAGCATAGATCCTTTACCTCTTTGGGTAGGTTTATTCCTAGGTATCTTACGGTTTTTGTTGCTATTGTACATGGAATCAATTCCTTAAGTTCTCTTTCTACAGTTACATTGTTAGTGTACAGAAAAGCAACCGATTTCTGTGCATTGAGTTGTATCCTGCCACATTGCTGGATTGCTGTATGAGTTCTAGTAATTTGAGGGTGGAGTCTTTTGGATTTTCCATATAAAGTATCATGTCATCTTCAAAGAGAGAGAGTTTAAGCCAGCTCTTAACCAAAATGAAGAATCATATTGACAATAATATATTAATATAGGAGATTTTAACACTCCACTCTCAGCATCAGACAGATCATCTAAGCTGACTATCAACAAAGAAACAAGAGCTTTGAATGACACATTGGACGAGATGGACTTTGTAGATATATTCAGAACATTCCACCCTAAAACAACAGAATACTCATTCCTCTCGAATGCACATGGAACTTTCTCCAAAAGGGACCACATACTGGGTCACAAATCAGGTCTCAGCCAATACCAGAAGACTGAGATTATTCCCTGCATGTTATCAGACTACAATACCTTGAAACTGGAACTCAATCACAAGAAAAAATTTGGAAGGAATTCAAACACTTTGAAGTTAAAGAGCATCCTGCCAAAGAACAATTGGGTTAACCAGGAAATTAAAGAAGAACTTAAACAATTCATGGAAACTAATGAGAACAAAACACTTCAGTCCAAAACCTAGGGGATACTGCAAAGGTGGTCCTAAGAGGGAAATACATGGCCATACACGCCTCTCTCAGAAAACTGGCCAGAAAAGAGAAAGGACCCAAATTAATAAAATCATGAACGAAAGGGGAGAGATCACGACTAACACCAAGGAAATAAAAACAATTATTAGAAATTATTACCAGCACTATACGCCAACAAATTAAGCACCCTGGAAGAAATGGATGCCTTCCTGGAGGCATATAAACTACCAAGACTGAAACAGGAAGAAACAGACAATCTAAATAGACCAATAATCAGCAATGAAATTGAAACAGTAATAAAAACCTCTCAAAAAACAAAAATCCAGGGCCAGATGGCTTCCCAGGGGAATTCTACCAAATATTTAAAGAAAAAATAATACCTATTCTACTGAAGCCATTTCAAAAAACAGAAACAGAAGGAAAACTTCTAAATTCCTTCTATTAGGGCAGCATTACCCTGATCCCAAAACCAGGAAAAGACCCCATCAAAAAGGAAAAGTACAGACCAATACCTCTGATAAACATGGATGCCAAAATACTTAACAAGAGCCTAGTCAATAGGATCCAGTGGTACATTAAAAGGATTATTCTCCACACCAAGTGGGATTTATTCCTGGGATGCAAGGGTGGTTCAACATTCACAAATCAATCAGCGTGATAGAGCACATTAACAAAAGAAAAGACAAGAACGATATGATCCTCTCAATTGTTGCAGAAAAAGCATTTGACAAAACAACATCCGTTCCTGATTTAAACTCTCCTCAATATCATAAAAACCATCTATGAAAAGCCTACAGCAAATATCATTATCAATGAAGTCAGGAACATGACAGGGATGCCCACTCTCACCATTATTGTTCAACATAGTGCTAGAAGTCCTAGCATCAGCAATCAGGCAACAAAAAGAAATAAAAGGCATCCGAATTGGCAAAGATGAGTGTTTCTTTTTTGTTGTTGTTGGTTTCATTTTTGTTTTCTTTAACTTCTCATTTCATTTTTGCCTTATTTTTCTAATTTGTTTTGTTGTCTCTCTGTGTGTTCTTGTAGTTCACTGAATTTCTTTAAAATTATTATTCTGAACCCTTTGTCAGGCAGGTCATAAATCTCCGTTTCTTTAGGATCAGCTATTGGAACTTTATTAGTTTCTGTTGGTAGTTTCCTGTTTGCATGATTCTTCATGATCTTTGTATCTTTGTGTTGATATCTGCACATTTGAGTAATTGGTCTTTTCTTCCAGGCTTTATGACCCTGAATTTCAAGTTCGTACTTGAGATAACCCATCTCCTCTTTTTCATTTCAAACCCAAACATAATACATGTAAAATATAATGCAACAGTTTTTTTCATTACTTTTTATATTATATCAGTACAATTAAGTAAAAATGCCCAAATTGCTCCCATCGAATAAGTCACTGTTAAGCTATACAGTTGGTGAAAATTCAATATATTTGACGACAAAAATACATGATGTGTATCATGTGGATGCTCAAAATGGTCACTGATAGAATTGTCAATATCATTTATTGCCTCAGTAAAATATGTGATAATAGACTTTACAATGAAGAAAACTGTGATCTTTATGCCCCATTGTAATTTAAGCTTGTGTATAAACTCAGTTTCCAAAAAACTCACTGACCTGACAATATATTCTTATTATTATTTATTTCCAAGATATTTTCTTTCATATCGATTGCCATCACCTATTTTCAGAGCCTTATTTTCCTTGTACGATTGAATCTTGCAAACATCACTTTACCTGTTTTTCACATACATCACCAACTTTTGATGGAGTACTACCACATGCACATCCTCAACACGGCATTCCGACAACTGCAAAATAAATTCTAAACGCCCTTGACTGACATTCAGACACTGCTCCTATGTGATTTGCTGTACCAATCTTTCCTCATAGTATCCCCTACCAATATATACTCTAATGCTGCAATCACCAGTTTCCTAAGGAAAAAACGTCTGTTTTCTGCCATTTTATGATCTTCTACAGAAATGCA
>NW_024423564.1:16983657-17064104 GCF_017311325.1 Ursus maritimus
TCTTTCCCTCTCCACACATTATAAAGATCTAGCTGTCTGCCACTACTCAACTAAGTTCCCACCTACTCTCCAAAACTTTCCCCAGTTTTTTCAGTTTATATAGCTCCTTCCCTCTGAAGAGCATTTATATATTCAGTATTACGAAATAGCAGGCTCAGCCTTAGTTATTGTGATTCCCTTCTTTATAGAGGTTTTTGGTTGAATATGGGAAGAGGCACAAGTAAAGATACAATAAGAATATAGGAGTAGGCTGTGGTAGAAGTCTGGGTTGGTGCTAGGGTATAGAAAGGGGCTGCTTACCTAACAATATGAGGGAAATGACATCCTGGAGATAGGGACATGTTCTGAGTCTTGAAAGACCTGAGTTGGTCAAGTGGGGACAAGAAAAATATTCAAGGCTGAGGAAATATCATTGCCAAAGCTTGGAAACATGTCCATGTACTATGTGCATTGTTTATTAGGCTCTAGGTATATATACCTTTCATTCATTCAATAAATATTGTTAAGTACCTATAAATATGTTAGAAAACATAGCTTCCTGGAAAATAAAATGTTAGGAAAAGGATCTTCCTGATGAATTAAAAATTTTAATGTCAAATAAGATTTTTAATGTAATGTAGCTTTGAAATTGATAAATTTGGGGGCTTTACAATGTTAAGTACCAGGATTCATTCCATCTCTCTGCCTTGCCATCTCCACTTAACTTCCCTCATGAACTCAAGAAAGATTCAGAAGAGGTACTGTGTTTTCTCATGTATCAAATTTTAAGAGCAAGGAAAACTTTCCTTAAAGTCCCCAAATAGATTTCAAGTCTCATTGGATGAATGCGTCACATGTAAAGCCCAAGCCAGTCACTTATAAGGGGAATTGGATAATAATGATTGACTTGATCAATGAAGAATTACCTTAGGAGCTGAAGTGGGAACACAATTCCTTGAGTCATGTGTGGGTACAGTGCACACTTGAACCAAATGGACTTTGCCAGTAAGAAAAAGTTGGAAGTCGGTGTCAGACCCCCTTGGGTATCTGCAACGACAAGTATTTAACTGTGCCAGATGCTAAAAGGTAAGGTTGAGCAAAATTCATCATCTCTGACCTCAGGGAGCTTAGAAAATATTTAGTTAATTATTAAATAGTCACAGAAGTAATTACAAATAGCAATAAGCCTTTTTTTTTTTTTTAAAGAAAATGTGCAGAGAGCTATTACAAGCATTTAATGGTAGACTTTATTTAACATGGCACATCAAGGTTTCCATGAGTAAATGCAGTTGAGCTATAACCTGAATTCTAAGTCAGAGTAAATTAAGTAAAGGATAGGCAATTTAAGGGAAAGTATATTCCTGGCAAAGAAAATAGCATGTGCATAGGCTATGAGGCTAGTGGTAGTACAGTACCTTTGAGTGATGGAAAGGATTCCAGTGTGAGTTTTTTAGAATTAGAGAACGGAGAACAGGCAGAAGTAGCATAGGAGGAAAAGCTGGGCTAGACAGAGAGAGTCTATTCTATTAGCACATTTCAGATTGGTCTTCAGAGAAATGAAAAGACAGAAAACTGAAAGCTCAGGATAAGTGAGGTTTCCAGAATGCTGTAAAGTATAAAGATAATATTCAGGAAAACTTTGGAACTGAGATGATCTGTAGTTAGGATGTGTAAGTGTGTTGTTAACTATGAGTTAGTTTCAAAAACCAATCTGTAGGGGCACCTAGGTGGCTCAGTAGCTTAAGTGGCCAACTCTTGATTTTGGCTCGGGTCATGACCTTGAGGTTCTGGGATCCAGCCCTGTGTCAGGCTCTGCACTCAAGAGGGAGTCTGCTTGAGGATTCTCTCTCTCCCTCTTCCTCGGCCCCACCCCCTCCCCCGCTCACATATGGATGTGCTTTCTCTCTAAAATAAATAAACAAATCTTAAAAAAAAAAAACACAACAATTTGTAAATTAAACCACAGAAAAATATTAGTGTAAAAACTTCTGGAACTATGACATAATCCCCAAATATAAAAGAGAGGATGAAGAAGATACAGAACTTTCCTGATCCATCAGAACCTTACTTTGTTATTGAACAGATGTATTAATCTAATGT
This sequence comes from Ursus maritimus, assembly GCF_017311325.1. Lineage (NCBI taxonomy): Eukaryota > Metazoa > Chordata > Mammalia > Carnivora > Ursidae > Ursus > Ursus maritimus. The sequence continues at coordinate 16,985,737 of NW_024423564.1, forward strand.
TTCAGTTGGAGGATGAAGTGGGATATGTGTGGTCTCTTGAAATTTATATGCAAACCCCTTGTCATATGTATCCTTGATTTCTTCTCTTTCTTATTCTCTTCCTATCAATCATGAAGTTAAATTGTGCAATCTTCTAAATATTTCTTAAATGCATCCATATCTCTGCAACTCAACTCAAACTACCACCATCCATCCCTCATCTCATATTGGGACTGTCATAACTGATCCCTGCCTATACTGGTTAGGATATGCCTAGCTGCAATAAAAGGGGAGGGGTGAGATGGGGCTTCTCTCCTTATGCCCCGAAGTACAATGGCTCAAGCACAATAAAAGTATCATTTTCTTCATATAATAGTCCAAGTGGAGTGGTTTTGGTTTGCACACAGCTGTTTCTCATGCAGGCTTCAGAGACTGAACCTCCTTCCACCTTGTGACTCCTTAACGGTATCTACATTCAGCTAGCAAGTGGAAAAAGAGTTTGGAGGCTCTTTAACACCCTTAACCCAGGGACTGCTCACAGAGCTTCCACTCACATTCTATTGGCAAGAATCTGGTTATTTGCCTCAACCAAGTGAAAGAAGGCTGGAAAACATGATATAGCTTTGTGCCAAGAAGGAAGAGGACTCATTTTTTGGGTATTAGCTGGTAAACTCAGCCACACCTGCCTCAAATCATGTAACCCAAACTGTCCTCCAAACTATTATAATCTTTAAAACAGTTTAATCTGTTTAAATGTTTCTTTCTTTACAGGCTTCAAAGGTGTCCACTAAATTCTGAACAAAATTCATGGATGTTGATGTGCAATATTTATCTTATCACAATCTCAATTACTGGCCTCATTTCTTGGCAAACTCTCCCTTACCTAAACTTCTTCCTGGTCTTTAGACATGCTGTATTATCTTGCCTCTAGGCTCTGCAGCTTGGATCCTCTTTCTGCCAATAACATTCTCTCTGCCAATTCACTTTCCTAAGTCCCACATACACTTCAAGTCTTAGCTTAAATTTTGCAGGCCCACAGTGGCCATCTCAGTCATAATCCAGGGGAGGTACTGCTGCAGGTATTCCCACAGTGCTCTGTAATCTCTTTTAATAAAATTCCAGCACATTTAAATTGAGATCTTAGTAAATGTCTCTCCAGTGTAGTTTATACCTCGTGAGGCCAAATGTGTAACTCTTGCACATTATACATAGAAATTGTTGAAGACTTTTAAATCATAAACAGTACTGTCAGGCTTGTTTTTTAAAAAAAATATTGGTTCCAACACAACTGATATTTTAGGACAAAATTGAACATAATGCAAATTATTCATTTCCTTATATGTACTTTTGTCCCCTAAAAACGTTAGATGAATGAAGAAAACTGTACCCAGCTGAACTGTGTTATGTAGGAATAGGCAAAATGCATACACACACACACACACGCACCCCTCAAATATCTCCCAGATAATGTGAGTCACCTGTGTGTGGTATGTGCCACTTCCAATCATATTTGGGATTACAACTTTCTATATAATTTCTAATAATTCTCCTTCTGCCAATTCACAAAAATGCCCAAAAAAACCCTTCTGATACCCACTTCCACAAGCAAATGTTGGGTCTTTTTTAGAGGAAATTATTATAATTATTCTAGTTTTTATGCTTCTTAACCATCTTCCATGTGAAAAATGGTGCTACCATTTTGAAGGTTTCTATCATATTTCCTAAAGTGTTTTGATAGCTGTGCTGCTAACCTCATCTTTCCCCTCGTAAAACTCTATTGTTTTTATTTTGTGATTTTGTATAACATGATGGTTTTAGGAACATATGCTATGCTAAACAGAACTGACTGTAACTAAAGGTTAATTTAAGCTAACTGAGCAGGAGTTGGGCGGGGGGGTTAGTGGTGTGTGTGGAGGGATGAAATGGCTGCAGTCTCCTATTTTAGACAGTATCTGAGCTCACAGGCCTGCCAGATGATACTGACCGGCGGGCTTTCGTGTGGCGTGGTTCTGACAATATCACCCAAGGAACTAACTCTCCTTCTCCATATCCCAGTGCCAGGAAGAGAGAACGAGTGAAGCTAAAATACCTGTGTGGGTAGAAGCTCTTTCAGGGTCATCTCTGCCACTGAAAGCAGAGAAAGTGCATCTGATCGTGTCTGCAGCTGTGAACATTTCATGCATGTTCTGCTTCATGCAGTCTGCCGGACTACCGTCCTGAGATTACCCAACCTACTCTGTGGCTTTACTTTCCATACGAGCTTTTTTAGTTGCCATTCTTTTTCTCTGAGATTAGGCCGGTCACTTCACTTCCACTGGCCTTAGTTTTTTCATCTATCAAAATAAGTGATTGAAACAGCTCATCGATAAGATTTCCTCCTTTCCTTACGAAAGCCTTTTCATCTGCGGTCTCACTCTCATTTTCCCCGCGCCATATCCAAGCATCAAGGCAATAAGGAAACGGAGGTGTGAATTGAAGAAACTCTGCTGGCAGCAAATCAGATTCCTAACCATAAAAGTTATTATACCTTGTGCTCTGTGTCAGCTTTCCACTGATCATTACTCATCTATCGATCAATCTCTGCAGTGATGCTTCTTGGAACATAAAATACCACAAAACATCTGTTAATCTAAAAAATGTAGAGTACGATTCCAAAACCCAGAATTCAAGCTGGGAATAGATGACCCCTCTCCAAATGTTGCTTGGTGTGATCAAGCAGCAGGAACATTTCCTGGTGTCAGTGCCGAATGCGGGGGTTGGGCACGGGAGTGTTGTTTTCCACTGAGGATGGTGATCAGTTGTGAGCAAAAACGGGAGTATTACTGTGTTTTCAGTTAAAAAAAAAAGATAAAATGACATGAAAATTTGATGATAAAACATTTGGAATATATCACAAAGGCTACATTTTAAGGAAAAAAATCTGTTTGCAAAGAGAAGAAAATTTCCAATTTAAAAATAATGTAAAACTGCTTGACTATAAAAATAACACATACACACATTCTACTTTAAACTTAATGGGGGTGAGGGTGCATTGATATATTCTGATCCTTGATCATTAAATGTAATACTTCTGGCAGAAACAAATGTGTGTAGAGATTATTTAAAAAATGGAATTTTTCTCAGATTATTTTTGTCTTCTGTTTGCTTAAGTTTTCTCACCTCATACATGAAGACTTGCAGTTCAAATGATGATACCGACTGTGTACATCAGAATACAAGATTCCAAGTATTTTAAAATGAAATACAAAGAACAGAATGAAATCCTCTTTGGTATTATTAGAAACCTACAGTTAAAAGACCCAACAAAGGAGAACGAAGAGCAGAGGAGATAAAGATGGGATTAAACAAAAAATCCACAGATGAAGACACGTAATGTGAAGCTTACCCCTGAAATGAGAGCCGACACATCAATATCGCTGGAAAAGGCAAAGGTAATTTCAGTGTCTCTAAACATATAGAGGCACTGCTAGAACAAAATCAGAAAGATCTTTATCAACAGTAGGTGCAGCACTCTGTATGCACTGTGGGACTTTTTTTTTTTTTTAAGTAAGTTGATCTAAACGAGGCCTGCCAGCTATTCGCAGTCTCTGTTACATGAGTGTCATTTAGAAAAGTAAACTAGGCACTAGGAAGTGCTGATCTCTGAAGACAGTTTATACGCAGATTATCATTTAACTGTTTTTTTCCTTTGCTCTTAAAAAAAAAGATAACGGACACTGGGAGATTGAAGGGGGAAAAAAAAGGAATAAAGATGAAATGTTACTGGCATTCAAAGGATACATACAGTCAAAATTTAGTGAGTTCCACTGTCTCACCTTTGATTTTTCTCTCTGCTTCTCACTTTTCCCCTCTGTTTCATTATTAGTTTCTAAATAGATTATGATAAGCCAACTCTGATTTTGTTTTTCCTCTTAGTATTTTGTCAAAGGAAGCGATACTTTTTAAACAGGTCTATGGTTCCTGGTCACTTTTAAACTTTCTGCATGTTACATGAACACTTCACACAACTCAGGACTATAGAATTCACTACGTTTACCTAACATTTGTATCAGTCAGGGTACAAAGAAAAGCAGCAGCAAGATGAGTGGTATAGAAGAAGTGATTCAGTACACGGGCTGGATCTCAAGCAACTGTGGGAGTGGGTGGAAAAATTTCTGCAGGTTAATGTCTTTCTGTCTAGTGTTAAACCTAAGTCATCATGGCTTAGGTAGATAGTAATAAAAAAGAAACGTTGAATTTAGGAAAGAATAAGGGCAAAATGGAACCCAGAAGAACGAAACAGAATTCACACCAACTTTGATGCAGTGTGTGCCTGTTAAGAAAGCTGCCGCCCCTCACCACAGAGCTACACATGCACTTGGCATGGGACTCAGAGAAGTTGAAGGAGGAGATCTGGCAGGAACTGAAGGTCCAGGTGCTTCCTTACACCAACAAGATGAGCCATCGAATCCGTGACAACGTGCCAGAGCTATTGTGGTGCCCAACATAGGCCTTCAGAGTATGAAAAGATATAGTTGCTACTTCTCTTTGCCTTCCAAACAGTTTTGAATGCTTCTTATGACAATGCTAACACAGAACCGCACAGTGAAGGGAATTTGGGGTAACACAGTCCCAGATTAGTTAAATTAATACAGTGTGAATTCACTCAAGTCCACTCCTTGGTGAATTTCCATCCACACATTCTTTTAACCAAATGACTTCCAAATAAAGACAAGAACAACCATGACTTTGCCTAACATGCTGAAAGCACTCCTTCCACAACTTAAAATATGCTAACAGTGTCTGCCAAAAAGTCAATTTTTTTCCAAAAGAAAGTTCTTCTAGATGAGTCATACCCTTAGGTATCTTATAACTTAACACACTGAGATTATAAGAAAAACTATTAATACAGCTTATGTTAGATGGTAGGGGGATGGGAGAGTGGAAGAAAAAATTGATTCATATGTGCATAGATATAATATCACATTGAGGAAGAAATACTCATAAATATTGCAGTGCATGTTTCCACAACTAATCACGGCCAAAGTTCTTCCACTAGCCATTCCATATTCCCTTGAATAGTCAAGGTTTCTTGCATGGTGGGTTGTACCAAACCTTCATTCCTGAAGGATCTGTGTCATTAGAAATTCTGTAAGATTAAACTGTGGTAGTTCTCTATGAACTTTAATCAGAAGATGTAGAAATTCTAAGAACTTTGGGCAATCTCCTGCATTCCAAACATGTCCCTTCTCACCCATACTGTACAGTAGCCATCCAACGCTCCTTTGCAGTCAGGGTAAATTACCCCAACCCTAACTTTCTTCACCTGATTGTTCTCCCTCTCTCTCTCAGCATTAAGACACAAAGCAGCTATTTGAAGTTTCAACTCTAAGTTTAATGAAACTATTGGTTTATCCCTTAATGGAATTATTTCCCTTTGGGAACTAGAACCTCTAAGACCATTAGAGTCCAGAGTTGCATGGATAGGAAACAAACATTTTTACAGAGCTAAGAGTAAGAAAGACACATTTTAATTCCTGGACTGGTGAATCATGGCTATGGAAAGAAAAAAAAATCATCATAAATTGGTCACTGATTTAAAGCATATATTCTATCCTGGACAACATTACCATAGTGTACCACCACAACTTTTATTTCAATAGGCCAGTTCACTGTTCTATCAGATAAGCTGTTTTAAGAAGATGGGTAAAATGAAGTGAATCCCATGGATATAGTCATATTACTGCTCTTCAATTTCTATAAAATTCTGTTTGAGGACCATGAATTAAGCTTCTGTAAGTCCATGGACTTGGCAAAAGTATCATGGGCAAGGAAGGCAAATCCAGATTCTGAGTGTCTATTGAAGTGAGAAAAACAAAACAAAACAAAAAACCCATTGCTCTTTCCATGATAGAAGTAGTCTAATATAATCAACATGACACATGATGTTTGGCTATTACTTTAAGGGGATGAAGCCATAATGAATCTCACTGTTGGCCTCTTCTTTGTCAAGCTGGCCACTTAGCAATAACCAAGTTGGCTTTAGAAAGTGGAAGACCATGGTGCTGAGCCCTTACTTGCACTCTATCCCTGATGCCATGAGTACTTTATTCATGACCAGGTTGGCTGAAGTAAGAGGCTGACTGGTATCCACAGAATGGGTCTTCTTGTGCACCTAATTATACAAACCCTCCTCTGTAAAGAGATTTCTATTTGATGAGCATTCACAAGCAACACGAACATCCTCATGCTCTTTGATCATTCAAAGAGATCTATCCACATATACATTCCCCAGTCATCGATCTCACCAATTTTCAATTACCTTCCTTACAATCTATGACCATTCAGTCAAACCACTAGCCACTGCTCATGAATATCTGTTGATCTCTAACTCTGGCCACCTCTTCTTCCGGGAAAAATAAATCAAGCACACTGCTTTAAGTTCTGTCTACTGAAAGGACTTGCCATCATCATTGTCTTCAAGACCGTCCTGTAGTTGGACTTCAGGAGAGCAGACATCTATTTTTGTGTAGTAAATATTGTCCAATATCATCTATAAACCAAGACTGAATTCTTTTCTTTCTCAATCAACTGATAATACTGAACTCCCCAAGAGGCCAGAGTATGGGCTAACGGGTATAAGACAATGTAGCAGAGCTATGGGTCTATGTGAGAGGGACTTAAGCAAAAACTGTCTTAATTATGACCTCCATAAATCCATACTATGACTGATAGACCACAGTGAAATTTCAGATCTTCAGTTATTAGTGTCAGTTCAAACTTATGTTGGTAATCACCTTAAATTATGATTTCTTTACTCAAAGCAAAGACTCTGAGAAATGGCTTGGACGACATAGAAGAAGGCTAGGAAGAAGGTAATAAAGTCTTGGCTTTGTATAGTTGTTCCTCCAAGAACCTGATTCTTCATTTTATTTAAATGAAATGGCATGAGATGGCATAACCAAGGAATTGGTTAAGGAGTCAAAATTCTATATAGTTGTGATTCAAGTCAGATTTCTGTTCATCAGATCTAAAGCTTTTCAACTCATACAAATCAGTGAGATCTTTAGTAGTATGTCCATCTGTGGAAACATGGTCTATTAGTCAATGCCAAATATCTCCACAGATAAGACTATTAGATTAATGCTTTATCTCTGCTCCCCATTAAGTTAACAGCACCTATTTGTCTTTGATAATTTACAGCCTCAACTTGGCTACAGCCATTTTAGGATTTCATCATCCCTATTGCATTACGGGACCTTGGTTTGACAACAGCATTTCTTGTTTTTATTTCTAGGCTAAAGAGAATAAAAACAACAGCTCTTGGGGTTCATGTGTAGCTTAGTTGGTTAAGTGCCTGACTTGGTTTCAGCTCAGATCATGATCTCATGGGTCGTGGAACAGAGCCCTGCTTTGAGCTCCTTGCTCAGTGGGAGTCTGCTTGAAATTCCTCTCCCTCTGCTCCTCCCCCCACCACTTGCACATGCATGCTCTCTCTTTCTCTCTCTCTCAAATAAATAAATAAATAAATAAATCTTTAAAAAACAAAACAAAACTCCAGCTCTTCAATAATAAAGAGCTATAACATAGCTCTTCAAAGCTTTCCTCATGAAGGAGTATTTTCTGGACCCTTCTGGGGGATATATTAAAGAAATAGCAGGAATTTACCTCATAAATCATATCTAACATTCCAATCTCTCTAAATTTTTGGATAACTTCTCTACAGTATACCCAAAACTCTGGCATTTCAATATTCTCTAGTTAGGCTACATTTGGGTCCATATGTCAGTCAACATCAAACTGTTAGAGCCACTCCTTTCTATTTGAGCTAATAATTCATCTGAGAATCTTACATCAATAGACTCACCCAATCAAATATTATACTCTTTCCAGCTGAACCCAAGACCCTTAGGATCCATTTTCACATATTTTCTCCCAGATTTCTGTCCATATAAATTGGGAAAATAATGCAAATATCTTGGTATATGTCACAGTACCAATTATTCATACTTTCCAATTCATCTTCTGGGACCAAGTGGGACTTAAGTCTAGTTATATATCTACAATCTATCCTCTGAGGAGGATCAATAGTCCTTTATAAACAGACATTAGGAGATATTCAGGCAAGGACAAACTAACTTCCTAAAATAGAGGGAAAGTCTACTCTTACTATCAAATGAGGCTTAGAATTTAAATAATTGAGGTCCCTGGTTTCATGAAAATCTGCTTACATATTCCACTTCAATTTTCAGAAATTCTTTCCAATCAATGCCCTATATCTAATATAAGAGTTCCTATAAGCAGAGGAATTCAAGTTGCATTAATTCCACAACCTGCAGGAACAGATTTTGGTTTAGTTTTTAGAAATTTCAACCATGTAGCTATAACAAATAAGAGTTTCTTACAGGGCAGTCCTGGAGTTTTTCTAGTTCCTTGAACTTGAGTGAAAGATTTATGACCCTAAGCTCATCATTTTATTTCTACAAGTTCTCCACTGTATTTATGAGCTAACAACCAATTCAATTTTACTGCTTATTTTCACTAAAGTGTTTCATAGTAGCAACTACTTGTCATACATTCTATCTCCTTCCTCTTCCTAGCTGCTTGAATACAGGTATCTACACATGATAACTTTAAGTAACCATGTCACCACTGCATGCCAAGACTACTAGTGCCTGCTTTACAAGTGGAAACAACAGGAGATAGAAATAATAGAAGAGAGAAACTGAAGTAGTTTGGAAAAATCGTATTTTAGTGTTTTTATTTCTAGTGTTAAGTGGACCACAGGAGGTAGGGAGGTAGGGAGCCTTCTAAAAAGCAAAACAGAATTCCTTACTTAAGATTATTCATCCCAAAGGACAACTGATTTATTTCTCATGAAAACAGAACATGTAGATAGACTACTGATTAGCTTGCTTTATCAGCTAGAGAGATCAACCTCTCAGCACTTATTTTTATACCAAAACAAAATGATATCTTTCATGTGCTAATTTTTGTGTCAGCTTGGTCTAAATGCATCATGAAAAGTAGACCTTGCATCCTTTACCAGTTAAGGAAAAAAAAAAAAAAAAAAAAAAAAGCTATGTGTTCCCAACTAAATCTAACTAGCAAGAGGCTGCTAGGAAAGGCATAGGGTACTTCCTGTTAGGTAAAACTGTGTATCCCTATTGCCTTGAGTCATATAGTCAGTAAACATTTGCTTTTTCAAATACAGCATTTAGAGAGACCATGGATTTTCAAACTTGGGAATGGCCATAAGTTAAAAAACAAAAACAAAACAGTGACAAAACTGACACCAGTCAGGCAAGTCTTCAAAACAGAATGATCTTTTGGCAGCACTGTCAGTTTCACTGTTCTGAAATAAATAGGGGTCTACTGCTAAGATGCCAGAGAAACACTTCATTACCCCCATGAGTCCTGGATGAGTGACTGGGTTTGTGCGCACAAATTGATGGGTGGAGTGCACGGGATATGGCTCTGTTTACTGTTAAATTTCTAGCGGCATAGTGAGATGCCAGCTACAACAGTCTCTGATGCAGCCAGCAGGAAAAGTGAGGATAGTTTGGGACACAGAGAAATTCTACTGCCTGTTGTTATTCTCCACTGGCTCAGAACAGAAGAAATCAGTTAGAAGTCACAGAGGGAAATTGAAGTACTAAATTTCATTTGGTTTCAAGTTGGGAAAAAATAAAGTGTTAGTCACACAGAGAGGAAGAGCATATAGAATCCAAAGTGGTCACACACACAAAAATCTTGGAAGATTGCTGAGGCCAATGGAGATGAGGGCCACTAGGCACTGTTAAGAGGAGGATATTTTGTCTAACAGTAGAGGTATATAATTTCAAGTGTTCTAAGCTTGAAAATAACCTTAAGTTTTATTCTTATGAAGCTAAATTCAACTACTGGATCAAAACCAAATCTTTAATATGACATCTCCCAAAGAATATGTACACCAGAAATAACTGAATAAGCCGGTGGCTCCATGCAAGAAACAATCTCATATTTTTTGGCAGGCAGTTTAAATGTTAAGGTCCCTGACTCTAGAGTCAGCTAAATCTGAGTTTGAATCCTGACTATATTTCCTATTAGCTACGTGACCTGGGCAATTACCTTAACTTCCCCTGCCTCCAATTTCCCACAGGAAATACTGGTGGTTAGTGGTTATATTGTCCCTTAAGAGTTATTGTCAAGGTTAAATAAGCAAATGCGTATAAATCACTTAAATTTGTTCATAGTAAATATAATCTAACTCTTGCCTCTGTTTAGACCCAAACCTTAGTACTTATGTAAATAGATAGGATTGATTTTCCTGCACTCCATTTGCTACTAAATCAGAAGATTTCTTGGTTAAATCTTTCGGTGAAGTACAGACTGATGTTTTCCTGCATCCTAGTAACATTCAGATAAACTTCAGGAGACACAAGTAGCTAATAAGCAGCAAATGTGAACAGCAAACTTTTCAAGAAGTCATTGCCCAGTTACCAGCATTGAAGCTCCCTCTACTACTACCTTAGAAATCTCACATCTCCCCTCACTCAGAAGACATTCAATGTCCTCCCAGTCGGGGAATATCTGACACTTCAACAAAATCTCTTCAATTCTATCTTCCCTTTTGAGAAGCGAGTATTTCATACTATCTAGGCTGGGGTATAAAATAATTTTTTAATTAGCTTTTTGGAATAAATGCTTGCTATGCCCACAGTGAATATGTCTCAGGGAAGGTATATGCATAACAATACTACAGAAACTCCCTGGGTACCTGAGTATTTACTGGATTGAGTAGTGAAGGTTCAAACATTTCAGATACATAATACTACCTGAAAAGAATTCTTCAATCCAGGACTTTAAATATAACACAAGGGTTTACTGACAACTACTGAGTTCATACTCAGTAGCAGAAACATATGCTGGGTACTATTATACATACATATTACAGAGCTGCACTGCTCAATATGGCAGCCACTAGTCCTATGGGGCTATTGAATACTTCTGAAAGTGGCTATTCCAAATAAGACATGCTCTAGGGGCACCTGGGTGGCTCAGAAGGCTAAGCGTCCAACTGTGGGTTTCAGCACAGGTCATGATCTCGTGGTTGTGGGATCAGGACCCACGTCAGGCTCCGTGCTCAGTGCAGAGTCTGCTTCAGAATCTTTCTCCTTCCCCCTCTGGCCCTCTCCACTCATACTCTAAAATAAATAAAAATCTAAAAAAAAAAAAAAAAAGTGTGCACTAAGTGTAAAATACACATCAGATTTTGAAGACTTCTTCCAAAAAAGGAATGTAAGAAATCTCAATAATTTTTACTATTTATTGCATATTGAAAGAATATTTTCATCAAGTTGGGTTAAAAATATGTTGTTAAAATTAACTTCATTTTTTCTGCAATGTGGCTACTATTAAATTTAATAGTATGCATATAACCATCACTACATTTCCATTGGGCAGTGCTGTTCTGAAGAACAAAGAGTGGATTCTAACAGTGATTATAATTTCTCCTTCACTTAGGGATTTAAAACAATACTTAAGTATTACAGCTAAGAAGACAGTTTTAATATGTGATTCTTCAATTCTGTCTTTCTAACCTGGAAAATCTTTTCTTCAATCTTTTCTATATTTACATTATCTTTAAAAGGCCAGTTTGTTTTCTGAAAAATAGGTAAAAAAGGAGTGTTTAAATCTTTACTGGCAGAAAAACAAAACAAAACAAAACAACTTTATTGGCAGGATAGGCTATTTTCTACTTGAAATAGGAGCTGAAAAACTAATTCCCCCATTCAGGAATACTATGATATTTCTGTAAAACAATAGTTATTTCTCCTCGGTAGATGAAACGTAGGAAGCCTTCTATTTATTATTTCTGCCATCATCGTTACAGCCTTGTCAGTACAGCTTAATACTGTCTTATGAAAGGCAATCCACCCTCCCCACATGCCTCCCCTTCCATAGGAGTTACCTTAGCTGGCTTTCTCCATTTCCATTTTACAAAGTAGTCTAATCAGGTCCTCCTGGAAACCTCCCTCTATGTTTCTAGATGTTTGCCTTACTTTTGTTTTCAAACAACTAAAAACTTAAAGAAAATTTGTAAAAATAGAACATTTCAATTAAATATTTTTCTGGAACCTAAACCAATCAATCAATCAATCAATCAGTATTTTTCTGGAACCATCTGTGGATAAGTTGCCAACATAATGTTCCATCATTCCTGAATATTTAACTATGATTTTCTTTATATAAGGTAACTGCCTTATAAAACTGAAGCACAAATATACAAATCAGTTAATTATCATTTCACATGAGACAGGCTTTATTTTCTAAAGATGACTAAAACCTAATCTCTCTTCCATCTCACATGTTCTTTTTATAAAGTGAATTTCACATTCCTCCCATCAAATTTGTGGTTTCAGCCTAAAAAAAGGAGGAAGTAGGAAAGTCTTTATTTCCTGTCCTTGCATCTGAGTAGGCTCTGTAACTTCTGAGGCTAAGTCAGAAATGATGATAGAACTTCTGTCTGATTCTCCTGGGAAACTCTGTTGGAAGCCAGCCACCATACTGTGAGGAAACACAAGCATCAACATGGAGGTCTCGGTTCTGAGCCAAAAGCCAGAATCAACCACCAGACATGTGAATAAATAAGCCTTCAGATGATTCGTGCTCCTGCCAGCAAGTGTTTTCAGCTGGAACCTCTGATTTCATGGAGCAGAAAGAAATCACCACCAAGCCCTTTCTAAATTCCTAACCCACAGAATCTGTAAGAATGATAAAATCATCATTAGTTAATGCCATAAGTTTGGGAGTGATTTCATATGCAAGAGATAAAATAATATATCATCATCATCCAATTCTCAAACCCCATTCAAGTTTTGCCAATCATCGTCCTAAACAAACCTCTTCTAACAAAAAGAATTCAGTTCAGAAATAATATTACATTCACTTATTAACCTCCTTCAATCTGGAACAATTTCTCAGTCTCTCTTTTCATGATCTTAATGCTTTTAAAGATTACAGGCCCAGGAGCACCTGGGTGATTCAGTTGGTTAAGTGTCCCACTGGATTTCAGCTCAGGTTATGATCTCAGGGTCCTGAGATCAAACCCTGCATTGGGCAGGCTCTGCTCTCATCCCGGAATGGCTTGTCCCTCTACCTCTGCTCCCCAACTCACCCCCCAACTCTTTCTCTTTCTCTTTCTCTTTCTCTTTCTCTTTCTCTTTCCCTCAAATAAATAAATAATATCTTTAAAAAAAAAAAAAAAGATTACAGGCCCACTATTTTACAGAATGCCCTTACTTTTAGGTTTTTCTGAGATTTCCTTTTGAAAAGATTCCGATTTTGTATCTTTGGCAGGAATACTACAGGAAAGATGCTGTGTTTTTCTCATTCATTCCTATCAGCTAGTATATAAATTCAACTTGACCCAATACTGGTAAAATTTACTTAGATGGTCAATTAAGGTGGTATTGGCAAGGCTTCTCCACTTTTTGTTTTGGTTTTGTTTGTAATTGTGTTTTGTTGGAAGGTAGTTTGAGATTATATGAATAGCCTGTTTCTTATCAAACATTTATTTATTCATTTAGTCTTTACATAAGTATGAATGCTGGATTCTTACTTTATGCTATGGTATGATCTATTATTATTTTATTTATTTTGATGTCCAAATTGTCCTAGATTTGATCAGTGTGATCCCCTTAACTGGGTGCTATGCCCTTTTGATGTCTCTCTATCATTGTTTATAGGGTATTCTTTATTTCTGAAAAATAAAAATATTTTCTGCTTTCTGATACAATGAGATATTTAAGCTTGCCTATACTTCCCTGCCCTAGCCTTCAAATCAATCATCTCTCTAAGGAGTCCAAAGTTACTTTTAGTGGAGAACGGTTTTTAAAACACTATGTCTGGTCAATAAGTATGTTTGTGCTTTATGTTAACCCATGTGCACAGTATCTTTCCTGGCTTTGACAATTCTAGTGCCCTCCTACTGGACCCTAATGCATCTATCCAAAGCTAAAACAATAGGTATACATGATAGTACCTTTACTTTTCATCCACTAGTAAATAAACAAATGGTCCTTTGGTAAGTGAGCATTTCCAATACTTTCTCCCAACTCTGTTATTCTAAAGGAATAATACTGTTTGTTCACTAATTTATAGACACTGTAATTCTGTCCAGACCAAACACACACACACACACACACACACACAATTTTATACCCTAGATCACTTCACTAGCAAACTAAAGAAGAATGTTTGGTTAAACACATTTTGAGAATTGAAATCCCAAGAGAATTGTGCAAATCTGTTTTATGTGATAATTGACTATATAAAACCTGAGCAGTATAGAATGGTTTGGAATTTTATTTAGATAGTCCCCGGTGTCAAACAAGAGGGAGTTAGGTTTATTCAGTGGAATGTTAATTTCATAAAAATGCAGGTTCACAACTAAGCCATGTTTTCTAACATAATTCAGGATAGGGTTATGAATATAGATAAAATGGTGAAAATTAGATAAATAGTCAAAGATACATTGAACAAATTTGGTATCAAAAATAGTTTCAGGTATTGGAGATACATAGATTTAAGACACATTCTCTATTCTCAAAGAGTTTATTGTCAACTGGGAAAAGAAACCATATAAATAATTATAATAACAGTGTGATGAGGGTGACAATGGTGATGAGCACATGGTGGGGAGATGCACAGAAGGGGCTTCCCTACCAATCAGTAAGAGAGGCATTTGGTAAGAAAGGACTCTTGTCATCCTGCTCCTTGTACCAGGCCAACCAAGGTAGGTAACCACTTACACAACACACTCTTGCAAGCAGCTTTCCTAGTATTGAAATATGAAGATGTATATTCATATTCCATATATATATGCTTGTGTGTGTGTAAATATATATATTAACCTAAGGGAACTGATGTAAACATAGGTAAATTACAGAACTAGAAATGTTTTCAAGAGTAGACAAATTCACAGCAATGAGAAAAATGTCAAAGTCTGAGTTAGCCTCCAAAGAGATATTGTTTACCAATATCTAAAAAAGAGAGCTTTTAATCCCTCCAAATTAGGACTGTGCATTTTAAATAAATAAATAAATACAGACATACATACATACATACAGAGAAAGCCAAAAATGAAATTAGTTTCTTATTGTGAAAACAGAGGCTATGCTACAATACTTAGGACTCTTATCTTCTGCTAACATGACACATCTTCAGAACGTATCATTTAATTTACTTCTATTTCTACACTGGCAGAGTGTGTAACATATTGTGTTAAAAAAAAAAATCAGTTAAATTTAACCTGGTGGCTTTCTATGTTTATGAAATAAGGTAGAGAATTATAATTAACTAGTTCTCCAGTTTTCTGCTTAAAAAAAAAAATTTAAACCACTTATAGATTATTTACAGCCTCAATTTTAAGTTTGTCCATCTTTAAAAAGTATTGGCTTTATCGAGACTGATTATGTTTTCGTGCATTCTAAGATAGCAGGAAGCCATAACGTCTTCCACACTGTGTTAAGTCACAAATTTATTCAGGGCTGCAGATAACTTGTTTTAAATAGTTGTTTCATTCCATTATTCTGAGTCCCAGCGCAAACATCATGGGATAAATATACTGTAAATATTTACATTTCTTCACAATAATGGGAATCACAATGCTAAATCCCTATGTATTGCTCTAAATATTTACCCTCCTATGTTAGTAAATGCACTCAAGGACAAGAGCAATCATTCTCAGTATTCACAAATAAGAACTGCTTAATCTAGAAAAGTAGGTATTTCCTGTATAGAACAGGAAACTGCAGAAAAAGAAACTAAAAGTCCCATCAAGTTTTTTCCCATATACATATAGGTATATTAGTAATTAATTATATACATAATTATATGTTAATAATATAATTAATTTGATATATATATTTGTACTTTATAAATATATATAATATATATATTATATATATATATATATATTTGTACTTTAAAATCACAAGTACTTGAAGACATCAAAGGACAGTTGTAACTCCTGCTGCTTGTAAAAGATATGGTAAATAGGAAGTCAGGATAAAGAATATATTCCTTAGGAATGAAAAAAGAGAGACTTAAGTCATCCTCAGAAAGCATCTCTCACTCCAAGAAATGTCCTGGCAACAAAGCAAAAAAATTTTTTTCTTCTTCTTTTAATCAGACAGGTAATTAACACTGAAATCACAAAGTCTCTCTCTGATTATATTTACCATTACAGCTCTTTCTTTTTTTATTCCCAGTATACTTGACCTACTCCTTTAATAAGAAGGTTCTCCATTGCTAAGCCACTTTTTTATTTTTCCCTCCAATCTGCTTAGCTCTATTAATTTTCACTTCCTTTCCTGTGTAGAGTAATCTTTATGGTCTACCACTTAAAATATGCGTTCATGTTAATTTTCCCAAATTTGTATTAATCAGTGTAAGACTACAGATAAACAGATCTGGCAGAAAAAAAAATACAGTGTTGAAAACTCTGTACCTTAAAATATACTTACAACAATTAAAAGCAGACACAACTTTGGTGCAAGAATATATCCAAATAATAGGGAAGAATGTGTGAAACTGAATATCGAAGATACGTAATTTCCAGCAAATGGCAGAAAACAAGTTAAGAGAAGGAAACTTTGAATTAGGCCATGATAAAGACTCTCTCTCTCTCTCTATATATATATGTACATATAATATATATGTACACACATGTCATATTATATATATATATATGTCACATCTAGCTTAAGTTTTCATCAAAGGTTTATAAAGAAGAATCTGATATTTTAATCACATCTCATATAGTTGAAGCTAAATAGTGTTTGTACCTGTTCTTGTGTGTGTATGTTTATGTGAATGTGTCTGTGAGTGTGTGTGTGTGTGTGTGTGTGTATTTTTTTTTTCTAAATAGGTACTACACAGTATATAAATATGCAGTACAAGGAACACTTGAGTGAATAAATACAGATAATTTAGAAAACAACAGATCTCCTTAAAAGCTCTTGAATTATTTTCTGGTATTGTCAAGTAGTGTTTTTTAATCTGGTGGACTCTGTGGCTCTTTGCACACAAGGTTTTGAGCCCAGGGCTCACAGGCCAGCTACACAGCATTTCTTAAGGACTATCACTTGCCCTAAGAGCACACTTGTTTGAGTGGTCCACCCACTATCTTCATATAATGCTTTGATATTATTTTATGGATGCAGCTTGAACTTACTATGTCACAGAGTCATTTGGCAGAACATTTGTTCTTTAATTCCTTGGGCAGTTGCATAATCCAAATGGTGAATATGACATTTTTTCCTTAGCTGGCCTGAAGACCAGTTATAAATTTACCAAAATGTTTAATCTTAATTATAAGGATTAAAGCTATCTGTTTTATGTACTTTTATTTGTACTGGTCTTTTAAGGGCTTAGACTATTTCTTTCCATATTTTCATGCCCAGCACTGGGTATAATACAAGAAATACATTAGGTTCCTAAAACATGATTGCTGAATTGAACTTTACTGAAAACTAAGTTGTTGGTTCACTTCTTTCCACATATCATTTTAAAATCAATACTATATTGATGTGAAATTGAATAAAATAAAATAATATACAGTATAGATATTACCATAGTAAATAATTAATTTTTCATTGATTTTTTCTACCATTATTATAATAAAGCCACAAATTTCTATTGAGTATCTATCTACTTTCTGGCAAGTCCTATTTTGCATGCTGGGATATAGTGTCAACAAAATCTTGGATCTGTGCCCAAGGAACTCATGAGTCTTGCAAGGGGGTAGAGTTTGAGGGTGATTTTAACTTAATGCTTTATATTCTGAAATGGAGGTAAGTACAAAAGCATACAGGATATACTCCAATTCATTTCTGGAAAGAGGACTAAAGATTGGTTTTGAAAAGAAGATATTTCTAAAGAAACATGTGCTATTTCTGTGCTAACAGTCTAACAAAATGGCCTGCAATAAAGAAATGTTTAATTAATTGTTGAATCTAAACTATGGTTTTTATAATATATTATAATTCCACTATTATTTTCCTTCATGTTCTTCTTGACTGAAAAACAAAAACAAAAACAAAAATCATCTGCCTCTACACTTAAATACACCAGGAATGGTTTAAATTCAAAACAGCGTGTTCTGTCCATGAACTATGAACGTCTTATTTTAAATGTGTAAAATAATTTGTGAAATAGGATGGAATTTGAGTTTTTTTTAAAAGACATCTTATGAAAGCATTAGAATGAAGTTAATCTGAAAATGCTATCATATAGAAATTGCTTAACAAAATGTAAGTACAATGCCATTATTTTGTTAATCTCATAGTTAATGGGCATCAATATTAAGTAAAACTGAGAAATAATTCTGCCCTCTAGTGGTGCCTAATAAATGTTAAAATATACTGAAAACACGATTTTGTTGCTACAGCAAATTCCACATTTACACATATTTGAGTAGAAACACTACAGTCTTATATTTTGTATTAACAAATAGACATGTTTAACAGTTTTGAATGTTTGGGACATTTCATTTCCTTAGAAATTTAGTAAAATAAATTACGTTATATAAGAAATGTCACCGTTTTTGCTTGTGAATGGTATTATCAATATTGAATTAGATTATTTGATGGAGTCTCTTTCCATTTGAATTTTGACGAAAAATTCACCATTTGGGGAAAATTTACAGCCCTCATCATGTTGTTTATCTCTGCTTAAATGTTGGAAAACCCACATCTCTCTTTGTTGATAGAGGACTCAGAAGGATCTGTATAAAGAATGCAATTATCACAATTAACATTTTCTATTTTATCTTTGCATTTTCTATATTCTTAATTATATGACATCTAAAATACATTTATTCCCATGGGCTTCTACTATAACAAAGAGAATATTTTTTTTTAGGTAAACATACCATAATTGTACACACAGAAATATCATAAAAGAGAAGATACATGTGTATTGAAGCATAAAGACAGAAATCCTAAAATTTGGACTATTTGCATTTTTTAAATCTGCACTGATTTTTACTTACAACTGTCATAAAAAAATCAAAATTAGCCTCTATAGAATCATAGCATTAAAAACTATGAGATGTTTTAGAAATAACTATTTAAACTCATTTTACAATATTTACAATGAATAAACATTGAAAAGAGATCTATTGACTTAGTCATGGTTGTACAGTTGGTTGGTTGGTTGGTTGGTTGGTTGGTTGACTAAAAGCCAGAACTCCACAGCAAAATATTTTTTTCCTTATTGTTCAATGCTACTTCCAATTTACACCATATCTACAACTATGATTTTCTATGGTTCAGAATCTTGTCGAATCCTAATCCTGAGAATCTCTAAATATGCTACTTTACAGAGCAAAAACTAAGGATTTTTGAGATGGGAAGATTATCCTGGATCATCTGTGTGGGCCCAACGTAATCACAGGCTTCCTTACTAGAGAAAGGCAGGAGAGTCAGAGTCAGAAGAGATGTGATGACAAAGCAGAGAAGAAAGAGAGATCTGAAGATACTGTACCTTGAAGATGGGGCCACAAGTCAGGGAAGACAGGTGGTCTCTATAGATTGGAAAATGAAGGAAACATTCTCCCTGGGGGTCCTCAGAAGATTCACAATACTGAAAGCCACTGTATACCTCTGACCTCAACAGCTATAATAAATTTGTGTTGTTTTAAGCAGCTAAGTTTGTAGTAATTCGTTACAGCAACAGTAAGAAACTTAATACAACACATCTAGATGCTAAATCCCATGAAGTCTGGGATTATTTCTTCTCTTTTACTTATTCCATTGATTAGAAGTACGGTGCCTGAAATCACAATCTCCGAATCATCTGAGGACTTACTAACAACGCACATTAATGCATTCTAACCTAGAAAGGCTTATCACAGACACCACGGTAGGGGCTCAGAAATCTGTGTTTTCAGAAGCCCTATAAGTGATAAGTGCGAAGTGTGTAAACCACTGACTTACATAAAAGCATATCTTTCACCTACTACAAGGGAGGAACACAGACTGGGGAAATAAACATATACTTTGACAAATGGAATTGAATTTTAAAACTATCAATACCTTGACACTCACTCCACAATATGATTGATAGATTTATATAATTTAAGAGTCTCAAAGACTTCTTCAATGAAGAAATAGGGAACATAACCCCTCCCCACCACCATGTACTTCCCCATTCAAACAGGATGTGGGGTAAGAAGTCTAGAGGAATTGAGAGAGTAGTCTAAATACTTCCTAATCTGCCACAACAGACTTGAAGTAAGCAAGAATGGGTAATTTCTTTCATTAATAATAGATGTATTTAGTTTACAGGTCAATAAATTAATGTTCTAAAGAATAATACCAATTCTGGTTTTGACTCCTTTTTTTCTTTTAACTACATAGGTATATGTGAAAATATTCTCTGTAAAACATTCAGCCAAAATAAATAGAGCAAACTAATAATGATTCTTTCCTTACTCATCACTTTCTCAGAATCCTCGCCCTGGCTGTAAGCATTCTTATCAGTTTCACACTTTTGAGCGCATGGTTCGGGTTATGAGTTTACATGAAAGCTCACTCATCCATCCATCCAATGACTCTCCCACCCAAATGAACACACTCATATTTGTGAGTCTGTTATCTCTACATATGTAACATAGATACTACATATGAAGAAAAATAATTTTATAAGGAAATAGAATATGTATACCTGCATATTATATGTGCATATGCACACTCTAGTCGCGCGCACACACAAATAAGATATACTTAACTTTGTCTTGGAGTTCTTTCTATTTTGGAACACTTATGTGTATCTTATATGTTTTATAGGCTACATATTATTAAAAAGAGTGGGCACTCTAAAATTTGTTTTATTAAGCCCCTAATGATGCACATTTACATTTTCCAAGTTTTCATAGCTTTGTTAACACACACACACACATATTTATGTATACACATATACATTGTATCAGTGGAGTGTAACACGTCAGTGAACTCCTGTGATTAGAATTATGTCATCAGGGGGCGCCTGGGTGGCACAGCGGTTAAGCGTCTGCCTTAGGCTCAGGGCGTGATCCTGGCGTTATGGGTTCGAGCCCCACATCAGGCTCTTCCGCTATAAACCTGCTTCTTCCTCTCCCACTCCCCCTGCTTGTGTTCCCTCTCTCGCTGGCTGTCTCTATCTCTGTCGAATAAATAAATAAAATCTTAAAAAAAAAAAAAGAATTATGTCATCAAGTCCTAACACCTAACACATAATGACTGTTTAATAAATGTCTTAAATAGGGGCGCCTGGGTGGCACAGCGGTTAAGCGTCTGCCTTCGGCTCAGGCTGTGATCCCGGTGTTATGGGACCGAGCCCCACATCAGGCTCCTCCGCTATGAGCCTGCTTCTTCCTCTCCCACTCCCCCTGCTTGTGTTCCCTCTCTCGCTGGCTGTCTCTCTCTCTGTTGAATAAATAAATAAATAAATATTTAAAAAAATAATAATAAAAAATAAATGTCTTAAATAAGTGAAGGGCTGTATGATCCAACAGTAACAGAGTAAAATAGTGTCACCACATTCTTACCAGTATTATTAGTAGCATCTGTTAATTTAGCAGATGGGTCATTAACCTAATATTTGGTTTAAATGGATTACTGATGAGGTTGAACAAGTTTCCTTATGTTTATGTGTAAATATATTCTTCGTGTCAAATTGTTCCTATGTTTTGCTTTTATATCTACTAAGAGTTTATTTATTTTAGCTTTCAATTAGATTGAATTCTATATGTCATAAACAAATTATGACTTGGAAGATATTTAACATGACTGGGTTTAAGATAAGAAATACCTAGATTAGATGGATAGTCAAACCTCTTTTCTTCACACATTCCAAAATACGGACAAATATTTTATTCTTTTTTATTTTGGGAATCAGTCAAAGGTCCAATGTAAGAAATATAAAGCTGGAAATGTAAAACCTATTCAGCAAATGTGAAAGTTTCTACTAGTATATTTTAATCTGTAAGAAAACCGAAAGCATTACTTTTCAGTCAGATAAAAACACCTTCAGAAAGATTAAATGAAAGTGAGGGAAAAATGAATTTTAATTACTTGGATTCTGCTAAACAAAGAGAGAAAGAGAGTTTCATTTGGGGACGTCAGCCAATATTTTACAGAATATAGAAAAGTAATGCCATCCATACTGCCATAGATATGATTTAAAACTGCTAAGAGTCTAAATATGAAACCAAACTAGATGCTATTTGGAAGATGGGCTAATTCAGGAAGGTCTTTTGGCACAGTTAGGAGCCATTATTTCTTATTTCTTCAGATTTGATTCCATTAGTAAAGTGAAATTCACGTTGTGTTAACACATTCAAAAAACCAGGAACCACTGAGGAGAGTGAGAAGTAAATACAAACCATCTGGGTATAGTCATATTTTCTAAATAATTATATCCACAACAGCAGTCACTGAGAAATTATACAGATCTTCCTTGACTTACGAGGGGCTTATGTCCCAATAAACGCATCATAAGTGGGAAATACCAGAAGTCAAAAGTACATTTATATACCTAATGTACTGAACATCGTAGCTCAGCCTAACCTACTTTAAATGTGCTCAGAACACTTAGATCAGCCTACAGTTGGGCAAAATCATCTGACACAAAGCCTATTTTAGAATAAAGTGTTGAAGAGCTCACGTAATTTAACGAATACTGTATTGACGATGAGGAACAGAATGGTTGTGTGGGTACAGAATGCATCTAAGTGTATCAGTTGTTTATCCTCGTGATTGCCTGGCTGACTGGAAGCTCCAGCTGCTGCTGCCCAGCATCATGAGAGAGTCTTGCACTACATACAGCCAGCCTGGGAAAAGATCAATATTCAAAATTCGAAGTACGGTTTCCACTGAGTGCTTACCACTTTCCTGTCATCGGGAAGTCGTAAAATTGTAAGTCAAACCATCGTAAGTTGGGAACCATCTGTATTTATCTTAATTGTATCTTCAAAATCTCTCCCTATTTCCAAACAGGGGAGGGAGGACAAAACCCACACAAATTAGTGTCTTCCATTTTTCAGTATCTTTGCATAGATATGTTTAAAACCTGTTAACTACAGTGATATGCTGATGTACTAAGTAAGTGATACTGAGAGGCATTAAAATTCCACTTAAATGGCAAGGCAGCACCAGTTTCTATAAGGAAAAGCAGCGAAAGGAAGAAGCAAGACTGTATTCAGTTTCGGAGGGAGGGAGGAAGGGGTAAGTAAGAAACAAACTGGACATTCGGGATTAACACAGGTATAATATATGCTCTGGCTAGTCAGTGTGCTGTGGTTCAACCACTGACTAAGCTATGCTTTTGCTAACGTGCTGAGGGGCCAATGTCAATTTTTGTCCTTGTTGTGTTCAATTCATTTATTCAAAAATTCTTATGTGAGCCAATAATTGTGAGTCTTATTTGGTCAGGTGGTAGAGGAAGAAAAGACTAGACACCCATTCACATTCAGATGCTTTGATTGTGACCTAACCACTTTACTTAATCCTTCAAATCTTTTTACTCATGTGTGAAATGAAGAAAATGATGTATTCCTTTCAGGATCTTCAGAGGATTTAATGAAATAAGCAATGTAAAACATTTAGCACAGTACCAAGCATATGGTAATAAATAATTGATTTTAGATGATGAAGATGATGATGATGAAGATGATACTATACTATATGCTATACTATAATTAACTTTCTAATAGTCTATGATTTGTCTATCCATTCTCCTAACAGTGTCCATGGAAACTGGAAATTTAAAATTGTGATAAAATACAATTTACCAGTTTGCTCTTACATGGATCATGCTTCTGATGCTATATTTTAAATACTCTTTGCCTAAGCCAAAGTCACAAATCTTTTCTCTAATTTTTTCCTACAAGTTGTAAAATTTTAGGTATTCCATTTAGATCTATGATCCTTTCTCAGTTAATTATTACTTATGGTGCACGGTTTATATTGAAGTTCATTTTTTAACATACAAATATCCAATTATCCCATTCTCATTTGTTGAAAATACTTTTTATCACTGGATTGCCTTTACACTTTGTTGAAAATTAGCCACCCATATGTGGTTAGGGCTATTTATGTATGCTCTATTCTGTTCCATTTTTTATTTGTCTATTTTATGCCAGTAACACTGTCTTGGTTAAGGTAGTTTAAATTCTGAAATCAGGTAGTGTTAGCTCTTCATCTTAAAAGCAGTTTTGGCTATTGTAGGTTCTCTTAATTGACCCATGTATTTTAGAATCCATTTGTCAATTTGCAAAACAATTCTAAAAATAGACTATTTTTTAAAGAGCAGTTTTAGGTTCATGGTAAAATTGAGAGAAGGTACAGAGATTTCCTGTTTACCCTTTGTCCCTTCCCATGCACAGCCTCATGCATTATCAGCATGCCCCATTAGAGTAATGTATTTGTTATAACTGATAAACTTCAATTGACATATTATCACCTAAAGTCCATAGTTCACATTACAGTTCGCTCTTGCTGTTATATAGTCTATGGGTTTTGACAAATGTATAATGGCTTGTATCCATCACTGTACATCATACAGAATAGTTTCACTGCTTTAAAAACTCTTTGTGCTTTACCTGTCTGCCCCTCCCTTTCCCCTGGCAACCACCGATCTCTTTCCTGTCTCCATAGTTTTGCCTTTTCTAGAATGTCATACAGTTGGAGTCATACCATATGTAGCCTTTCTTTCATGAATAAATCTTTCATGGCTTGAGAGTTTTTTGTTTTTTTGTTTTTTGTTTTTTTTTTTGGTGGTGGATATTCCATCGTATGGATGTACCACAGTTTACATATCTATTCACCTACGAAGGGTATCTTGGTTGCCTCTAAATTTTGATAATTACAAATAAAGCTGGTATAAACATCTTTGTGTAGGTTTTCGTGTGGACATAAGTTTTCAACTCATTAGAGCAAATACTAAAGTGTAATTTCTGGATCACAGGGCAAGAGCATATTAAGTTTTGTAAGAAACTGCCAATCTCTCTTCCAAAGTGGTTGTAGCAGTTTGCATTCCCACCAGCAACGAATGGGAGCTGCTGTTGCTCCACATCCCCACCAGCATGTGGTGCCAGTGTTACGCACTTTGGCCATTCTGACAGGTATGTAGCAGGATCTCCTTGTTGTAATTTGTTATCATGATGACCTCATGATGTAGAACATCTTTTTATATGCCTATTTTCCATCTGTATATCTTCTTTGACAAGGTGGGTCTGTTAAAGCCTTTGGCCCAAATATTAATCAAGTTGTTTGTTTTTATTGTTGAGAGGCTTTTTTAAAGTTTTTATTTAAATTCCAGTTATTTACATACAGTGTTGTATTAGTTTCAGTGGTACAATACAGTGATTCGAAATTTCCTTACGTCACCCAGTGCTCATTGCTAATGCGCATCTTAATTCTCATCACCTATTTAAACCATCCCCCCACCCACCTCCCTTCTGGTAATCATCAGTTTGTTCTCTATAGTTAAGAGTTTCTTTCTTGATTCTCTCTCTCTCTCTTTTTGTCCTTTGCTCATTTGTTTTGTTTCTTAAATTCCACATATAAATGAAATCATATGGTATTTGTCTTTCTCTGACTGGCTGATTTCACTTCGCATTATATTCTTCAACTCCAACCATGGCATTGCAAATGGCAAGATTTCACTCTTTTTTATGGTTGAATAATATTCCATTATTTATATATGTGTATATATAGATACATGTGGACACACACACACACACACACACCACCTCTTTTTTATCCATTCATCTATAGATGGATATTTTGGCTACTTTTGTATCTTGGCTATTATAAATAATGCTGCTATAAACATAGGGTACATGTATCCCACTGAATTAGTGTTTTTCTATTCTTTGGGTAAATACCCAGTAGCTGGATTGCTGGATTGTAAGGTAGTTCTATTTTAATTTTTTGAGGAACTTCCACTTTCTACAGTGGCTGCACCTGTTTGTGTTCCCACCAACAGTGCAAGAGTGTTCCTTTTTCTCCACATTCTTGCCAACACCTGTTGTTTCTTGTGTGGTTAATTTTAGAGCCATTCTTTTTTTTTTTTTTTTTAAGATTTTATTTATTTATTCGACAGAGAGAGAGACAGCCAGCGAGAAAGGGAACACAAGCAGGGGGAGTGGGAGAGGAAGAAGCAGGCTCATAGCGGAAGAGCCTGACGTGGGGCTCGATCCCAGATCGCCGGGATCACGCCCTGAGCCGAAGGCAGACGCTTAACCGCTGTGCCACCCAGGTGCCCCACAGAGCCATTCTGAAAGGTGTGAGGTGATACTACATTGTTGAGTTTTAAAATTTCCCTGTACATTTTGGTTAATAGTCCTTTATCAGATGTGTCTTTTGCAAATATTTTCTCCCAGTTTGTGCCTCATCTTCTAATTCACTTGACAATGTCTTTCACGCAGAACAAATTTTTTAATGTTACTAAAGTTCAGATTATTAATTTTTTCTTTCATACCTTTGGTGTTGGTAGCTAAAAAGTTACCGCCAAGCCCAAGGTCATCTAGGTTTTCCTATGTTATCTTTATTTGGGGACTTCCTTCTCTTGGAGTTTTATAATTTTGCATTTTACATTTAAGTCTATGATCTATTTTGAGTAAAATTTTTCACGTGTGTATGGTCTGTCTACATTCACATTTTTTGCATATGAACGTCCAGTTGTTCCAGCACCGTTTGTTGAAAAGACTTTCTATGATCCATTGTATCGTCTTTGCTTCTTTGTCAAATATCACTGGACTATATTTACAAGGGGTCTATTCCTGTACTTTGTATTTTATTCTATTGACCTATTTATCTTTTACCAATACCACATTGACTTGATTACTGTAGCTTTATAATAAGTCTTGGAGTTCCTGCTAGGATTTTTATTAGAATTGGCTTGTATCTGTTGATCAATTTGGAGAGAAGTGACATCATGACAATATTGAGTCTGTGTACATTTGAACTCGTTATAGTCTTATTATTTAGATCTTTTAAAAATTTTCATTCAGTGATATTTTGTATTTTTCAGTATACAGGTCTTCACAACTTTTGTTGGATTTATAAATATGAAATATGTTGAGATAAATCTGATGAGAACATGCAAGATGTGTACATTAAAACTTCAAAACATTGCTCAGATAATTTAAAGAAGATCTAAATAAATGGTGACATTTTTCCATGTTCCTGGTTAAGAAGACTCAATAAGTGCTTTTTTTTTTTTTACTATTCTAAATTACTTCTATTTTAGTTTCTGATCATTTAATGCTTATAGACATATATTCTTGTATACTTATCTTATATCTTTATTATTTTTAGAAGCTTTTTGTAGTTTCCATCATATCCTTTTGGAATTAGGAAAACATGATGATGAGTAGTGAAAGCATTCAGATCACTAGTTGGAACAAGATGGCTTTACTATTTGAAGAATGATATATTAATATGTCTAGAAAGTCCAGTTAAATGATTCTTAACAAAAAATACTTAAATGAGTACTATTTTAGAAAATAAATGAGCATGTAAACCTCTCAAGAGGACTCTTTTTACAATGGCAGTTCTCCAACCATTGTAATATTGACCTTGATATGATTTCTCTAGGTAGGAATGACATGTTTGTGTATATGCATTTGTGTGTGTGTGTGTGTGTGTGTGTGTGTGAGTGTGTGTGTGTGTGTGTGTATTTAACTTTGCAGGGTTTTTTTTACAATCTTTTACTAATGATAATAACCATTATATTAAATGAATTAAGTGCCTAGAGTAGATGCTGCTCAAAAAATATCTGTTATTATAATTAGTATTACTATTGTAGAAAGTAACATAATTTACAAAGAGCTATCACATATATAATCACTTCTTATTATCACAGAATCAAAGTAATTGTATACTCCCTTGTATAGAAGGGCAAACTGTACTTAAGTTATCTGACTAATATTACATATCATTGGGAACATATCAAGTACTCAAACTCAGATATGTTTAAGGAATTTTTTTTTAATTATGATGCCAATAGTAATTGCCTTAAAACAAGTAAGAAACAGATCAAAAGTGAGTATGAATAGTATTTTCATTAAAGCGCATCCTTCAAATAACACACATGCTTTCCTAAACTAATGTTTTATTTGGTATCTAACAGCCCAAATACAGACTTCAAAGAAAAGTGTTTGTCTTACTGGCAAAGATTTTGCAATAGCAAGGTTTGTTCCAGTATTTTATTTGAAGTAAATAGTTACGGCTAGCTAAGATGGCCCACGATTTCACAACACAAACACAATGTTTTCACTGGATATCAGCCATCACTGCCCTTCTTGACTGCGTTTTGCATTATGGCACTCCAAGTGTTTTCAGTTAAATGTTACTGGGAAAATATGTTGTGTCAATTTTTCCCTTCTTTTGGCTACTATAAAATGCAGGAATTGACATTCATCTGAATATCAGCTCTCCTGTCTCCGAGTAAATCCTTATCAAGTAAGGTGTTTTATTAGTAGATTCAGACTCAATAGCCAGTGTGATATGTAATTAGTCTTGTGGCCATACACTTAGTACCTGTTGTAGTTGAAGTAGTGCTAGTCTATACAGCCATTGTAGATGTTTTTAACCTCTTTTCATGTTGGTCTGGTTTATATTGCTAAGCTTTTGCTTCAGTGTCATATTCACCTAATTTGATATTTATGTTGGAAGTTAAATTTACAAAGTTAAAGAGAAAGGGAATTCTCAAGAGACTCTTAATTGTATGACTTGAGCATGTGGGTATATTGAGGCATAAGCACCATGAAAGCAAGGTCTTTGTATTGTTTAAAGCTATTACGTAGTGCCTAAATCAGTGCTTTTTATGCAGCAGGCCCTGAATTAATACGCATTTAACGAGTGAACTAAGTGGTAGCATTTACTGAGATAACGACAACTATGGGTTGGGGGCTTTGTGTAGAATATCACAAGTGCGATTTGGATACATGAACTTGAAAATGCTTTTGAATCTTCAAAGTGGAGATATGAATTAATCAGAGTTGAGATATAGAAGAGGGAAGCAGTCTGGATAGAAGATAAATATTTAGAATCTTCTGCATATAGATGGAACATAAAACCATGAATAAAAATGAGAAGTCTACACTCTCCCTGAATAAAAGAAGAGGACCTATGACATCACCTGAGAGACTCTATTGCCTAGAAAGAGGTTGAAGGAAAAAAGTCTAAGGGATAGCATTATCAAGGAACTGTTACCTATACATTTCCTCAACATGCTAGGGCCACCCACCTCAGAATAAAAGACCATGTAAGCCATTAAGAGAATTTCAGAGTGACAGGATAACAGAAAACAACAAAAAGAAGGAAAGTATGGGCTTTCTTTTCCAAGTTGTGAGTAGCTGTGTTTCCCGAGCAACCTAATATGATGTCTGAACACATATGAGCAGGATTTAGGGTTTTAATCAAATACAATTTACAACAAAATTATCTAGCATATTTAATAATATGACTAATCCTTATTGTGCTTCATGGTAATTAGGCACAATGTTAAGCAGCTTGCATAAATGAATGTGATTAGCATAATGTTTATATAGCTAAACTCAATTGTTTTTTTATTGTCAAGTGAAGAATACGGAGGCAAAAAATGTGGTTAAGAAGGATGCTTTTTTGAGGTCTTTTCAAAACTCTTTGATAAATAACCTGGTAATATCCTTCTTTGCAAAGTAAAGAAACTCCTCAGTCAAAATCGTTGTTAATTGCTTTACAAGAAAAGCCAGTAAAAATTAGACTCTGAGTTTCATTTACTGTCTTGATTTAAAAATCTGTCATCTTATTGACAATTAAAGGTGCTTCAAAGATAAAAAGGAAGTAGTTTAGTAGAATTTAAACAAACTGACATCTAGTAAGAGAAAGGTCAGACCAAGGTAGACTAGGAAAAAGCCAAAGACAAATTGGAAAGACATCATGATAAAGTAAATGTTAGGTTAAATAAGCAAGATTATGAGAGAAAGTCAGAAATCACTCTTTTTTGTCTTTCACAGTACAATTAAATTCATTTCTGACTTTTTAGGCAAAACAGGGAAAGTTCTATGGCTTCTATCCGTACTTTTAGTAACATAAATTCCTACAATCATTTCCAGTCATAAAAGTAATATCAAGTCAGTAATTAGGGGTGCCTGGGTGGCTCAGTCGTTAACTGTCTGCCTTCAGCTCAGGGCGTGATCCCGGGGTTCTGGGATCGAGCCCCACATCAGGCTCCTGATGGAGCCTGCTAGAAGCCTGCTTCTTCCTCTCCCACTCTCCCTGCTTGTGTTCCCTCTCTTGCTGGCTGTCTCTATCTCTGTCAAATAAATTAAAAATCTTAAAAAAAAAGTCAGTAATTAATACTGTCAGTCCAAATTAATAATTACAATTTATAAATTTTATTAATGATGAAGCATAGTTTTTACTCTTATCTCAACTTGGTCTCTGGCAGGGTATGTACCTTTAGTGGAAAAAGGAGTTATAGTACATGTCTTTTTTTCCCCAAACTTGCTCTTATACGTTCTCATTCTTATATGCTGACTCTGGTTTTTATTTCTTCACAGTTCAAAGGAAAAAAGAAAAAAAGGAGGAGATTTATTGAGGGCCAGAAAAGTTCTTACTTGACTAAACATAGTCATGGTCTAATAGTTATTCTGTTCTCTGAGCTTGCCACTGTATTTAGAGTTAAATCTATCTTTGTTTTACATTCTTTTCCTCCTCCTCCTCTTCCTTCTCCTTTTTCTCATCCTTTTTCTTCTCGTTTTCCTTTTTCTCCCCTTCTCTTTACTTCCTTTCTTCCTTTTTCTTCTTTTCCTCCTCCTCTTCTTCTTCTTCATCTTCTTTTTCTATTTCTGTCCTCAGAAATGGTAGCAACTCTTTTAATTTAACTGTCATTTTTATTTAGATCACTCTCTTTAGTGGATGATTTCATAATGACAAAAAGGGGTCATTTAATCCAGAGAACATAGTAATGCTAAATGGTTGTGTGCCTAATAAACTTCAAAATACATGAAACAAAAACTGATGTGACACCAAATATGGTTAGGGATTTTAATATTTCTCTTTCAGTAGTTGATGGGATATTTGGCAGAAAATTAGTAGGTACAGAAGACAAACAAAAACAACAAAACTATTCATGAACATCACCTGAATAACATTTATAGAGCAACTGAAATTTTCAACTTCTTTTTAGGTGCACATGGAATATCTTTCCAGAAAGATTCTCAACTATGAAAAAAGTCCCCAATGAACAATCCAAAAGGGAAATTAAGAAAACAATTTCATTTACAGTAGTATCACAAAGAATAAAATACTTAGAATTAATCTTAATCAAGGAGATGAAACACTTGTACAACAGTTGAAGACTACAAAATATTGACAAAAGAATTAAAGATACAAATAAAAGGAAACACACCTCAAGTTCATGGATTGGAAGGCTAATATCGTTAAGCTGTTAATACTCCACGAAGTTATCTATAGATTTAATGTAATCCTTATCAAAATCTCAAAAGTATTTTTTATAAAAACAGAAAAAAATCTAATTTAAAATTCATACAGAGTCTCAAGGGATCCTGAAGAGTCAAAACAATCATGAAAAAGAATAATATAGTTGGAGGACTCATACTTCCTGATTTCAAACTAATTACAAAGCTATGCTAATCAAAATTGTGTGGTACTGGCATGAAGACAGACATACAGAAAAAAGGAATAGAATAGCAAGCCCAGGAGTAAATTCTTGCATATATGGTCAAATGTTTTTCGACAGAGGTGCTAAGGGCATTCAACGGAGAGAGAACAGTCTTTTCAACAAATGGTGCTGGAAAAACTGGGTATCTCCATGCAAAAAAAAAAAAAAAAAAAAAAAAAAAAAAATCAAGTTGGACCCTTCTATTACACCATACAAAAACTAATTCAAAATAGAGTAAAGACCTAAAAGAGCCAAACTTATGAAACTTAGGAGAAAACAAGGGGAAAATTTTCATAACCTGAAATGTTGCAATGACTCTGTGACTATGATACCAAAATACAGGCAATGAAAGTAGAATAAACTGGACCACATCAAAATTAAAACCTTTTATACATCAAAAGGCACAATTAATAGAGTGAAAAAGCCACCTATGGAATGGGAAAAAATATATGCAACTTATCTATATGATAAGGGATTGATAACCAGAAGATATAAAAAATTCCTAATCATTAAAAAAATGAAAATCAAGGGGTGCCTGGGTGACTCAGTCAGATTAAGTGTTCAACTCTTGGTTTTGGCTCAGGTCATCGTCTCACGGGGTTGTGAGATCAAGCCCCATGTCAGCGTCCATGATCAGTGGGGCATCTGCTTGAGATTCTCACCCTCTGCCCCTCCCCCCACTTGCTCATGCACTCTTTCTCTCAAATAAATAAATCTTTTTAAAAAATTTCAAAAAATGCAAATCAAAACCACAATGAGATCTCCTCACACTAATTAGGATAACTACTCTCAAAAAACAGAAAATAACAAATATTGGTGAGAATGTGGGGAAACTGACACACTTGCACTGTTGGTGTGAATGTAAAATGGTGCAACCATTTTTACTTTTTTTGTTCTCAGGCTGGAAGATAACTTTATCTGGGGGCATATGTTTCATGCAAAATTACTAAGCCTTGAAATACTACCATGGTTCTTAAAATAGAAAATTAGATCATATCTTTCTGGAAAAAAATGTTTTTATAAGTAAAATCCAGCCTGTCTAGATGAATGACCATTTACTTACTTACAAGATGCTTTTAGGGTATTAAGTCTCCTCAAACCACCTTCTACCCACACAGCAAGCAAGGAACCATGTGTTTCCCTTATCATTTTGCTGAGCCCAAAGAAAAGAGTACTCTATGAAAAAGAGTGTGGCAGTTTCTCCAAAAATTAAGTCTAGAATTACCATATGATCCAGCAATTCCACTTCTGGGTATATATAATGAAGATAATTCAAATCAGTGATTATTAAGATACATCAGCACATCCACATTCAAAGTGCCATTATTCAAAATAGCCATAAAGTAGAAGGAACCCAAGTGTCCATCCATGGATGAATGGATAAACAAAACGTGGTATTTACATACAATGGAATACTATTCAGCCTTAAAAAGGGTAGAAAATTATACAATATTCAACAACATTGATGAAACCTGAGGATATTATACTAAGGGAAATAAGCAAGTCTGTCACAAAAAGATAAGTACTGTATAGTTTCAGTTCTATAAGGCATCTACAGTAATCAAATTCATAAAGACAGAAAATAGAACAGCAGTTACCAAGGGTTGGAAGGAGAATGTGGTATCATTGCTTATCACTGTTTTGTGAGATGAAAAGTTCTAGAGATTGACTGCACTACAGTGTGAATGTACTTAACACTACTGAACAGTACAATCAAAAACGGTTAAGATGATAAACGTTAAGTTATGTGAAAAAATACTTTAAAAAAAGAGAGCTAGATAGATCCTAACATATAAAATAAAATTAAAAAGGTTGACAAATTTAAAAAATGAAAATCCTGTCTGTTTTGTTGTTGTTGTTGCTATTTCTACATGACCATATAATGAAGGTATTATGAGTGGTTGTTGACTATTAAGCCACAAGTTTCCAGACCATGATAAACTACATCTATACCTGATTCAAGGAAAACATATTGAGTGTTCCAGATTTGCAGAACTCTTGTCCCATGACATCAATTTGGGATTTAGCAAATGAGATTTAGGATTGTCTAATTTGGGGAATTGGTGAGGACATTTTTTACAGTATGTAAAAATAATCATAATAGCCATAATATTAATAGCAGCTATCACTTACTGAATAACCTCTATTTGTCAAGCATGATACTGGCCTTTCAAGTTTGATCATTCCATTTAATTCTTTAGATAATTCCATGAAATGGACATGATTATTATTCCCATTCTTTACAGATCCTTAAACAAGGCATCAGATTAAAAAAACAAAACTAGCTTAGGGTTCTACAGTTATGAAAATGTCACACCTGGAATATGAAGCCAAGTACTTCAATTCTCAAATATCATACCATAAATAAATTAGGCATGGATGTTCTTGATTATGTATGCTTGGAAAGAAAGGGGTGCGTGTGTGTGTGTGTGTGTGTGTGTGTATGTGTGTCATCCTTCTACCTTGTAACAAGAAGATGCCTAATCAACCTAGAGTCAGAGCCTAATGAACAAATTTGAACCTTCAGATTCATCCGTGTCTGTGTCCTGAGGAACTCTTCGCTTTTCAGTATTAATCAGGTAATTTCATTTAAAGTTACCTTTGGCAAGGTAATATGTAAGGTCTTCAGTTCTTTCCTAATGACAATGAAGATATTACATAGCATCTTTTATTAATTAATTGATTGATTTAGCATATGTGTTCAGGATCCCTTTCTACTAAACTAAGGTACTGAAGATTGTTAAGATCGAATAATTTTAGTTCCACTCTCAAGTCTAATGTGAAGTAAGGCTTTAATACAGAATCAATAAATGATTGCTAAATAAGTGAATTCAATACGCATTTCAAAGTTTGTGGGCCAAAAATGTTTAACTACAGTTGGACACATGGCTGTAAACTTGGTGTGCAACAAACACTAGAGAAATGATAGAGATTTAAGGACAACCCCCCCAAATATTTATTATTTTGTGTCCTCATTTGTCACCCAAAAACTGATAAAAGAAAAACTATTTTATTTGAAATTTTACTTCTTAAGTTTAGGCCAATAGTCAAATAAATGAGCAAAGAAGATTTTGAAGCCAAATGTGGGCCAGATATTTTTTTCTTTTAAGAAATGTCTTTCTTTCTCTTTTCTTTGTGTGTGTGTATGGCCTGACTGAAAACTCACAGCTTCCACATCCAGAACAAATAAAATAGCATAAAACAGCACTTACTTATGGAAAAGCTCCTCACAAGTCACAATTAACCTCAACTGCAGATTGAGTTTCTAAGTTATGCCCCTTCTTCCTTGTGCCCAATCAAAATGAACATTTCTGAAATTCTGTTCACCAAGGACTTATATTTTGTGGTGTTTTAAAATAAGTATCAGTTGACCTGATTTTTCAAGATATATGAAATTCAGGCAGGTTATGCTATGTGTGCTTATGTAAAGCCACAGTATTTAAAATATATAAAATCATTTGTTTCCAACAATTTCATTGCCTGAGATGACCCAGAATGACAAATAGTGGGGTTATTTCCTTTTTTTGATTGTTCATTATTAAGTACCTAATAGGTACACAACATGATTCATGCTTACAAGAGAAATAAAGATAGAGACCCCAGTTTCTATGAGCTTGAATTTTAAGTGGAGACAAGACACATAGTGTTTGTTACAAAAACAGTGACCAACCCCCAGAGATAATTGAAATGGAATGAGATGAGGACTGGCCAATAGTGGGAAAATGCAAGTGTGAAACTATAAATTCTAACTGTAGAGTGAAATGTATCACAGAAAATTATTTAGCTCTAGAGTTTAAAGGCACAAAAAAAATGTTTCCTCCATACTTGACTGTTTCTATAGATCTTCGTCATCATCATAGCCACCATCATCTTCATAACTAACATTTATTAAACACTTGGAATGTTCCAGGTACTGCTTTGAGAACTTCTCATATATTAATTCATTAATTTTTACCAAACCCCTGTAGCTTAAGGGTAAGCACTGCACTCTTTGTAAAGATGAAGAAGCTGAGGCAGAAGAGGTTGTCCAAAGCTAGGCATGTGGCAAGTCATAAAGCTGGGTTTAGATACATTGTGACAGACAAGTGGACCACTGAGCTCACATTTTCACCTTCTTCTGGACAATACAGTTGGCCTGACAATTTGTTTACACTGTTTCCAGTTTTATATAAACTATTCTTCTGTTAGTATCTTTGTTCTAAAAATACTATTAAAATATAAATCTTTTTCTGTTGTTTCAAGTTTTTATTTAAATTCTAGTTAGTTAACACAAAGGTGTCATATTGGTTTCAGGAATAGAATTAAGGAATTATCACTTACATATAACCTCCAGTGCTCATCATAAGTATACTCCTTAACACCCATCACCCATTTAGCCTATCCCTCACCTACCTCCCCTCCAGCAACCTTCAGTTTGTACTCTACAGTTAAGAGTCTCTTATGGTGGGGCACCTGGGTGGCTCAGATGGTTAAGTGTCTGCCTTCAGCTCAGGTCATGATCTCCGGGTCCTGGGATTGCACCCCATGTTGGGCTCCCGGCTCAGTGGGGAGTCTGCTTCTCCCTCTCCCTCTGCCTCTCCCTCTGCTCATGCTCTCTCTGTATCTCTCTGTCTCAAATGAATAAATAAAATCTTAAAAAAAGAGTCTCCTATGGTTTGCCCTATGTTCATCTGTTTTGTTTCTTAAATTCTACATATGAGTGAAATCATGTATTTGCCTCTCTCTGACTGACTTGTTTCACCTAGCATAATACACTCTAGCTCCATCCACGTCATTGCAAATGGCAAGATTTCAGTCGTTTTGAGGGCTGAGTAATATTCCATTATATACAAATAATGCTACTTTTTATCCATTCATCAGTTGATGGACATTTGCGATCTTTCCATAATTTGGCTATTGATAATGCTACTATAAACCTGGGTTGCATGTGTTCCTTTGAATCAGTATTTTTACTAGGTAAAACACCTATTTACCTAGGAAAATATTTACTAGGCAAATACCTAATAGTGCAATTGCTAGGTTGTAGGGTAATTCTATTTTTAATTTTTGAGGAACCTCCATACTGTTTTTTCCAGAGTAGCTGCAACAGTTTGCATTCCCACCAATAGTGTAAGAGGGTTCCCCTTTCTCCACATCCTCACCAACAGCTGTTGTTTCCTGTATTGTTAATTTTAGCCATTCTGACAGGTGTGAGGTGATACCTGTTTGATTTGTATTTTCCTGATGATGAGAGATGCTGAGCATCTTTTCATGTGTCTGTTGGCCACCTGCATGTCTTCTATAGAAAAATGTCTATTTGTGTCTTCTAACCATTTCTTAACTGAATTATTTGTTTTTTGGGTGTTGAGTTTGAGTTCTTTGTAGATTTTGGACACTAACATTTAACCCTTTTTCAGATATGTCATTTTCAAATATCTTCTCCCACTCCACATTCTTCTGCCTTTTAGTTTTGTTGACTGTTTCCTTCACTGTGCAGAAGATTTTTATGTTGATGAAGTCGCAATAGTTCACTTTTGCTTTTGTTTCC
Organism: Ursus maritimus; assembly: GCF_017311325.1. Taxonomy (NCBI): domain Eukaryota; kingdom Metazoa; phylum Chordata; class Mammalia; order Carnivora; family Ursidae; genus Ursus; species Ursus maritimus. The sequence goes on from NW_024423564.1 coordinate 17,022,929, forward strand.
CTAGACTCAGGAGACATGTCTAGAAAGAAGTCACTATGGCTGCTGTCAACAATGTTACTACTGTGTTCTCCTCTAGGATTTTTATGGCTTCAGGTCTCACATTTAGGTCTTTAACCCATTTTGAATTTATTTTTATGTATGGCACAAGAAACTGTCCAGTTTCATTCTTCTGCATGTGGCTGTCCAATTTTCCCAACGCCATATGTTGAGGAGACTCTCTTTGTCCCATTGCATATTCTTTCCTGCTTTATTGAAAATTAATTGACCATATAGTTGCAGGTTCATTTCTGGGTTTTCTAATCTGGTCTCTTGTTCCATGTGTCTATTTTTGTGCTAGTACCATACTGTCCTGGTCACTACAGCTTTGTAATATAACTTGAAGTCCAGAACTGTGATGCCTCCAGCTTTGCTTTCCTTTTTCAAGGTGGCTTTGGCTATTTAAGGTCTTTTGTCATTCCATGCAAATTTTAGGATTGTTTTTCGTAGTTCTGTGAAAAATGTTGTTGGTGTTTTGGCAGGGATATAAACATATAAACAAAAAAAAGTCCAAGATCAGATGGGTTCACAGGCAAGTCTTACCAAACACTGAAAAGAGTTAATATCTACTCTTCTCAAACTATTCCAAAAAATAGAAAAAGAAGGAAAACTTCAAAATCCGTTCTATGAGGTCAGCATTACCCTGACACCAAAACCAGACAAGGACTTCACTAACAAGAACCATAGGCCAATATTCCTGATGAACATGGATGCAAAAATTCTCAATAAAATACTACAAATCAAATCCAACAGTGCATTAAAAGAAGCATTCAAGTGGGATTTATTCCTGGGCTGCAAGGGTGGTCCAATATTTACAAATCAATCAATGTGATATACCACATTAATAAGAAAAAGGATAAGAACTATATCTATTCAATAGATGCAAAAAAAATGACAAGTTATGTTTCCTTTCATGATAAAAACCCTCAACAAAGTAGAGATAGAGGGGACATACCTCAATATCATAAAGGTCATAATATGAAAACCCACAGCTAATATCGTCCTCGATGGGGACAAACTGAGAACTTTTCCTCTATGGTTAGGAACAAGACAGGGATGTCCACTCTTACCACCGCTATATAACATAGTACTGGAAGTCCTAGCCACAGCAATCAGACAACAAAAATAAATAAAAGGCATCTAAATTGGCAAGGGGCAAGTCAAACTTTCAGTATTTGCAGATGACATGAAACTGTATATAGGAAACCTGAAAGATTCCATCAAAAAACTGCTAGAACTAATAAACGAATTGAGTAAAGTTGCCAAATAAAAAATCAGTGTACAGAAATTTGTTCCATTTCTATATTTCTATACACCAATAACGAAGCAGCAGAAAGAGAAATCGAGGAATCAATCCCATTTACAACTGCACCAAAAAACATAAGGGATAGGAATAAACCTAACCAAAGAGGTGAAAGACCTGTACTCTGAAAACTATAAAATACTGGGAAAGAAATTGAAGATGACACAAAGAAATGGAAAGATATTCCATGCTTATGGATTGGATGAATATTGTTAAAATGTCTATTCTACCCAAAGCAATCTATACAAGTATCTATCAAGATACTTCTTTATTTTTTTAACACCCAGCTCAATTACTAGATACACTGGACAGCTTTTTGAGAATTCAATGGAAAGATGACTTTTTCTTCAATTTTGTTTGAAGTCTTCTAATCATAATCACTTACAGAAGCAACTGGATTGACCAGCTGACCTGATGAATTGACTTTTTCTCAAATATTAGATGTACTCTCAGAGACATTCTGGTCACACAAATGTAACATTCATCATGTCACATAAAGAACTCAATGAAGCCATGCATTATAGAATTCTCTTTTTGGTAATACCCAGTATTCAGTCTTTAAAATCTTATCAAGTCAACTTGTACATATGGAATCTCCTTATTGTTACATTTAACTTCACTGCTTCTCTACTTTCTCTTTTTTTTTTTTAATGAAAATAACTTGTAAACAAAAGGGAAACTGGGAGTAAACCCTAATACATTATTTACACAAATACATTGTTGTTGTTTTTTTTTTTAAGATTTTATTTATTTATTCGACAGAGATAGAGACAGCCAGTGAGAGAGGGAACACAAGCAGGGGGAGTGGGAGAGGAAGAAGCAGGCTCATAGGGGAGGAGCCTGATGTGGGGCTCAATCCCACAACGCCGGGATCACGCCCTGAGCCGAAGGCAGACGCTTAACCGCTGTGCCACCAGGCGCTCCCAAATACATTCTTCTATGTAGATATAATCAATGCTTAGATCTATATACACTATATTTCCCTAAACACACATAAAGAATACTCCTGAATGAAACCTGAGTAGGAGTATAAATGGTCTTACATGGGAAAGAATTGTCCAATTGAGTTACATTTGGGAATGCTTAGAAATTATTCATTGAGCATCTAATATATGCATAGAACAGAGCAAAATAAACATACAAATTAGTTTATAATCTAGTGTGGGGATTCAAATGATATAGAGAAAATAAGCAATATAAATTGATTGAGGAAATTGTGATTTCAAGTGAGTATGGACTTAACTAAAATACATATGTTTAAAGGCCCATTTCAGAGAAATGAGATGCAGATCTCCAATTACTCTAGATGTGTAAGAGAAGTCTAGTGTGACGTACTGTTTTTAAATCTCATATCAGATTTGTGGTTACTGTAAATGGACAGATTGTAAACAAAAAAAAAATCTGAATTAAGGCTACTGTATTCCATCCTAGCATAGGAAATCATTTCATGTTATGGCAAAAGAAAGAAAGAAAAAAAAAACAAGTAGGCTTATTATAAAGTACCCTGAATTTGATTTATTAGGTATTTCTGTTTTTTAATGTCGAGATGAGAAATTTAACACTCACGTAGAGGAAATCCCCACCTTCAGCTTTCTTCGGCCCGTGTTTCTATGTAAATGTGGAAGGAAAAAAAGTCAGCACCTAAAAAATAGTGAAAGGCCTTGGTTTCCCCAAATTCCTTCACATGTGGAGATGTGCATATGTGTGGTTTTGTACATAAAACACACACACACATAGAGTTCTATTTAACTCTGAAGAATATATATATATATATCTGAGTGGAAAATTGGAATTAAATCTCGTTTTTTTCCCCACCAGCTGAAGATATCCACATGGTTATAAGCAGCCTGTTCTGAAGAAAAATGAGACCTTTAGGTCTCCTTATTTCATGGATTGAGGTGGGGTAGAAAGGAACCTAACACTTTGTAAGGAATTATATTTCTCATGCAACTTTTCTCTCATTCCCAGCATGAAAGGAATGGAAAATATTGTGAACTTCTCTGGAGTAGCTACTTACAAATTCCATTCTTTTTCTCCTTATTTACTAACAAGGCAAACAGACTTTTCTACAATAACATTGTCATGATTTGTTTCATTTCCAAAAGCATGCTGGTTTCTTTTTCTGGTATATTCCACATTTTTTTTAAATCAAAAAAGACTATACTCAGAATTTCCAGCATAAATGAAATTTCTCTTAAAAAAAATCTTTAACATTAAAATTCCTCTCATGTGTCTCCTAACACCTTATCACAAATAAATACAAATTTGTGTGATTATTATTATTATTACTCTTATTGCAATTGCCTATTTCCTCAATCAGAATCTAAGTTCTTTGTCTTTCTTGAGAATGCTTTTCCTAGAATCCAGGCTCCATGGTCTTTCTTATTGAGAATGATTTTCCTAGAATCTAGCATGGTGGTGCCTTATTCTCAATAAGCAATTTTTGAATGAATAAGTTAATTGACATATCCTAATTCTGTTTCTGAACTCCCCAAAATATAATGGTATATTTAAATTTTCAAATAAGGAGAAGGCCTCCAAATAAAATTAAGAAGAATGATTTTATGCAGCTCTAAGTATTATTGAATTATTGGATGAACATTCAAGCAAGTTTAGCCTCAGACAGAGAGAGCCTAACATGTGTATCTGACAGGCTACTGTCCTGAACACACACAACCTTGATCAGCCTAATAAAAACTGAGGTAAATACAGTCTTTGCCCACAAAGAGTCAGGCATGGCTTATTCTATAAATTTAGTTCTTCACATATTTGTAAAGAATTATTTCCTGGAGAAATTAAGTATGAAAAATAAGGTACCTCAGATAATTATCAATTAGTATTTTATCAGTGTCTGGTATGTTAAGCCGCATAACGAATATACATAAGATATAATCCATAGGATCATGCATGCCTGTTTTTCATCAAAGAGTCAAATAAGTCCTAAAATGTCATTATATTCAGTGGAATACACTTCAGAAAAAATTGCTCAGAGAATGCAACACATTAATTTCCTACCCAGGTAGTTAGGATATCTGGAAATAAAAGGTTATATTTCATCTTTGTGTGAAAAGTCAAATCATTTCAAAACCAAACCACTTTTGTTTCTCTAAAGAGGAATCATGACTCTAGAGACAATCCTGCTGTTTCTCAGGCCAATGTTTTTACTTTGTTTTTGTTGTTAAAATTTAAGTTCTATGTGTGCAATATTTGTTCTTGAGAGTTTTAAATTATTTTCAGGTACCAAAACTTTTTTTCTTCCCCTCTGAGTTATTGCTGGTTCTAAATACCCACAAATAGTGTACGTTTTCATTTCTGCTTTGAATTTAATCCTTTTATAGCCTGGAAGAATTTTTTATATATATGTATAATATTTATATATTATATCATATATATTATATATAATATTTACATATTATATATAATATATTTATATATTATATTATATATCTATATAATATATATTATAAATTTATATATATTTATACATTATAAATATATATTTATATATTATAAATTTAAATATATGTTATATATTTATATTTATTTACTTGGAAAACCTAACAAACAGGAATCTCTGTACTGGATACAAGTCATCTCCTTCCTTGCAGGAAAGTGCTCTTGAGTAAGTGCTATCATTAGAGCCTCCACCAAACACTACACAGAAAAACCTCTTGACCCTTTCACATTTCTTCTTTCATTTGGCATGACATGATTTGTTCATGTAAATGTGGAATAACATTGGGTTAGCTAAGAGTTTTCTTCTAGTGCCCTAAAATTTGGTTTAAAATAATGTTTTTGTAATTTTGTGAATTCATGTCAAAGTCATGAATCATACTGTTGATGTTATTTAAAACATATAGGAGTTTATACAAACTATTATTGAAAGGAGGTTAAAAACTCTTCAGTGTAAGAGAACTTGTTATCCACTTCCCCTACCAGCATTACTGTAGTAATGACGGCCCAGATGGAGTGAACATCATTAGCCTAAACTGGTCCAGCACTGTGGACAATGACCTAACAAGAAATGATGTTTCCTCAAGCAAAAATGGCAGAAAAAGCAATATGATTTTTTGCTCTTTCAAAATGTTCCAAAATGATCCAGCATCCTATCCTTCCTCTCACTGTGCAATTACAACTTCTTGCCATCTTATCCCTTAAATTGAGTGAAGTGTGAAAGTGAAATAGGCTACTTTTCTAAGCAGACTCAGATTTGTTTTCCTTTTTTATCTTATTTTATTTTTAAATATGTTGCAAAAAAAGGCCATACCACCAAGAGTAAGAATGCTATTTTAATTTGGTCAAACTCCTGTAATTTCCTGTTAGTCTGAGGATTTTTTTTTTTAATCTACTAGAACTCCTAAATTATACTTGAGAAGGAGAAAACTTTTCTAGTGGATATACCTGTGGCTTTGGAACATTTTTCTTGCCACTTAAATTTATTTTATGACTTAAAAAATTTTATTAAAGATTTTATTCAAGACTATTTACCTGGTTGGTGTACTTTTAGATCTATAGTTAATCTTACCCTAGGTCTATGACAGTTCTAAGATTATACTCTGTAATCTACTAAATACTTAGGGAAAAAAATAACTCAGCCTCTCTAATGATATGAGAAGCCTCAATTTATAGATGCCAAGTCACAACGTCTAAACCAGGACGTTATTGCTCAGAATCTAATTCTGTCACAAATAATATAGGGATCCTGGTTTTCCCCAGTCCATAAGTTCTGGAGTTTACTAAAACTTTCCTTTATAGTAATACCAGAAGAAACATTTGACTTCTCAGCCATAATAAGCCACTGAGCCACATCTGGGAACATGACATAAGGAAACCTAGTATCCTCATCCATTTCCTCTTCAATAATATAGGATGTACTGCAATTGTATCATACTACATCAGGCCTTAATTTTCATGGTTTACTTGGGACTTTGAGAAGTTGACTCCACTGAGAATGGAGAATTCATCAAGCTTACATATTTCCCTATGTCTGCCACCAAAGGCTTGATCATGTGTCATTCATAAATATTTTCAAATCTCAATAGCATAAAACAACAAAAGTATATTTCTTCCTTATGCTACATGTACATTGTAAGTCAGTAATGGGTAGAGGAGGGACAGTCCCCTAGTCAGCCACCCAAGAACGAGGCTGATAGAGAAGCCCCCATCAAATGTTGGATGGCATTCCAGAGGAAACATTATCCCTGAGGTTTTGAACAGTCAAGTAAATGCCTGGCATGGAAATGTCATGCATCATTTATGCTTATATATAATTCACAGGCCAGAACTACTCAAATGTTCCCATTCAACCATATGCAGAACCAGAAATAAAACACCACCATTTCCCCCCAAAGGGGAAGGGAATGGAGATACTTGATAAAAGCATCAGTGACTACTAATCCTCCGTTCTGCCAAAAATTCACCCTCCTTCCCACACTGAAAATGTGTTACCTCCCTCTCCACTTTCTAGGGGCTTCATATAGTTCCTACACCAAGCCAGAGTCCAGGAAGTCAGAAAGACTGATGCTAGTCTCTACATGAATTCTGGTATGAGCTTCCTACTTCTAGCTTCTAGCGAGTTCCACGTAATAACAGTTTCACAGAGTACTTTTTTTGTTGGTGTTGTTATTTGTTTGGATACATGCTTCTCTGTAACTTCAAAACTTTGTGGTTTATTGGGCCTATCAGTTTCCAGAAGAAAAGTCATACACATACATATTGATGATTACTTTAACAGATGTTAAGAAAAACACGTGATATATTACATATTATCTTGGCAATGAGTATATAAGGGCGAGTGTGACTACTATACTTTTGATTTCAACTATACAAAGGTAAGTTCTAAGCAGGCTTTGTTGCTCAAAACTCTCTATTTTATATACCAATTAGAGATGAGTGGCTGTTGCCTATTCCAACTCACCTACTCAGCCAATCTCTAGACCCTCTATTTCTTTTCATTTTTCTTTGTTCATCTCTTCCTTGTGGTGCTTTGTAAATACAGCCAATAGCAATGAGCAAAGGTTGCTGATATTCTGACCTCTTCTTTTATAATATAATTCCTTAGGTACACTATTTGTTTTTAACACCATTGCAGGCAAAAGTTTACCAAATGTTTTGCCACTGCATTACGAATTCCATTCTCCAGTCCCTAAATTACAGTTTTTATTCTGTTTGCCAAATGGTCTGTAATTGATTTTGTTACAGTAGCATCCCCCATCTAGGTACCAATATCTACATCAGTAAGGATAGGCTGAATTATGCTATAGTAACAAAAAACTGCAAAATCTTAGTGGCTTACAATAACAAAAATTTATTTCTTGGTCACACTATACTTATCAAGGACGGAAAGAGAATTCTCTCAGGATGATGCAGTAGGCACAACCTTAAACACTGCTAGTTGCCATGGCAAAGGGGGAAAAAAGATGTTTTATTTAGAAAGACTCAAAAAAAGTAATTAAATGTTCAGGCTGAAAGTAACATTCTCATTAGCCATAATTAATCACATAGTTACAATAATCTATAAGAAAGCCAGAAAATGCAAGTCTAACACGTAAGTAGAAGGGAGAAGAATTAGAAATATTTGGCCAATAACCACAATCACCAATGGAAAGTGATCCTCAAAATGACCTAAACTGGATCTGGGGAAAACCTATGTACTGTAGACATAAGATACATAATTTAAGGGCATAAATTTTAAGTTAAAGCCAAACACATAACGAATCAGCAACATCAGGCTACTAACTTTTACTGAAACTAAAACAGATTTTTTTAAATAGATTTAAATATTGACTTTAGACTTTAATTGGAATTTCTCATTTGAATGATGACAAATTACATACTTTCTCCATTTAATGAAATTTTATTGAATTGTAAAAACCTTTCTTCCAGAAAGTAGTGATTATGGAATAATAAGCTAATTTCTATGTTTAAAAAAATAAAATATGTATTGCATATATATCACTTACATGCCATTTTAATCATGACTTTTCATATACAGTTCCTTATACATATTATAGATTATAAATGTTTCTGAGTTATATTTTATATTATTTGATTTATAATAAAATTTTAATAGATGTTAGGAAAAAGGTAAAATATCACACATACAAAAGCAATTGTATTAGTTCTCATGCAATGCATAAATCATATTACTGTCTTTATTAATTTTTATAACGAGAATAGTTTGAAGTGTTTGTTGTTTCTGTACATGCACAATAATACTCTTAAGCTTATAATTATACACCATAGGGTCGCCTGGGTGGCTCAGTTAAGCCGCTGCCTTCAGCTCAGGTCAAGATCCCAGGGTCTTGGGATCAAGCCCCGCATCGGGCTCCCTGCTCAGTGGGAAGCCTGCTTCTCCCTCTCCCTCTGCCTGCCACTCCCCCAGCTTCTGCTTGCTCTCTGTCAAATAAATAAATAAAATCTTTAAAAAATAATTATATAAAATCTTTAAAAAATAATTACACATCATAAATCTGTATTTAATATCAGCATTCGTCTTTATATAAACATAATTATTTTGAAGGTAGAATTATGATTTCACCAAATGTATATATGATTTTGATTTTTTCTGAGTATTCTTTGTCACTTTTTAATTGAAGTAGAGTTGACACACTGTTACATTAGTTTCAGGCATACAACACAGCAATTCAACCTCTCTATACCTTATGCTATGCTCACCACAAGTGTACCTACCATCTGTCACCATACAACACTATTATAATACCTTTGACTGTATTCTCTATGCTGTAGCTTTTATTCCCATGACTTATTCATTCCGTTACTGGAGGCCTGTATCTTCCACTTCCCTTCACACATTTTCTCCCCCCACCCCTTTCCCCATGTACATAAGAATTTTGTCAGCAATTTAATGTGATCGACTCAGTTCATCCTGGCCATTCTGTATCGAGGTTCCTCAGCTTTCTGTTCTTGGCCTCCTCTCTTCTAGCTCTACACAATCTATCTGAGAAATCACTCATTCATCTGTGAAGGCTCCCAATTCTTTATTTTCAATCAAGTCTTCCTTTAGATTTTTAAATACATCTGTCATATATTGATGTTTTATCTCTTGATGTAGAGTCAATACTATAAATTGAGAAAAAATATTTCAGCTTAATGAAATTTTAGACCTCTGACACAACTTGCAGAAGTCTTACTTCAGAGGAGTAGTTTTAAAAAAACAGTATTATTTAGATTATAACCTACTTTAAAATAAAGTCTTTTCTAATTTTTTGGAGAATTCTGTTCCTTGGGTTTTGTAAGTCCTTAAAAAACAGGCATGTAGTTCAAAGACAATTATTAAACTAGTCATGAAAATGACTTCTTGTTTCATGAATTCAATGGATTCTTTTTTTAAGGATTTAAAAAAAGAGAGAGAGAGAGAGCACGCATATGAGCCAGGGAAGGGGCAAAGAAGCAGACTCCCTGCTGAGTGGGGAGCCCAATGTGGGACTCGATCTCAGGAGCCTGGGATCATGACTGAGCCACTCAGGCACCCAATTCAATGGGTTCTTGAATGTCAAATGATACATTACTGCACATTAAAATACCTGAGTATATGCTTGCTTATCTTGCTCTATTCAGAAATTTCGGATTGGGTTAAACTCTTACTAAATACCTACCTTTGCTAGGTCTTTATCTGTGACATTAGCATCTTCACGTACAAATGAATAACTCATTGATATTTAATAAACTGTTGTCAAATATGGATTGCCTACCTATTTTCTTTTTTAATGATGAGTAAAGATCACCATTTGGAAACATGAGTCTTCTTCAGTGTTCAATATTAAATTGTATCCAGTTTATGAAAAGGTGTATTTACTTAGTAATTTAATTGATGATATTTTCTGCCTCTATTTCAAACAACAGCTTAATCCATAGCTAATAAAAAGAGAAACATTCTTCAGTCATTATTAGTTTACTGATGACTTAGAGGGCAAATAATCATAATTGTTTGTTTTTTCAGGGACATAATTAGTGAAAATCCTTGTCCTTAGATAATTTTGCTCAATGATTAGGAATATGTATTAAAAAATTCTAGAATCTAGGGGCGCCTGGGTGGCACAGCGGTTAAGCGTCTGCCTTCAGCTCAGGGCGTGATCCTGGCGTTATGGGATCGAGTCCCACATCGGGCTCCTCCTCTATGAGCCTGCTTCTTCTTCTCCCACTCCCCCTGCTTGTGTTCCCTCTCTCGCTGGCTGTCTCTATCTCTGTCGAATAAATAAATAAAATCTTAAAAAAAAAAATTTCTAGAATCTAGAGGGGTTTTTTTTTTAGTAATTTACCTTTTTTCCCCCTTTTTTGGCCAAACATGAACTCCTGTGGTAAAGTAATAAAAATTAAATTTGTTTAACTATAAATGACATCAAGGATGGAGTAAGCAAGCAAATTTATTATCTTTTGTTTATTTTCCTAATTGTTTATTTCCTAATGCCCTCCACAGACTGACAGACACATAAACTACCTTCTTTTCTGCCTATGCCCTGCATCTGTCTCAGTGTCAAGTTAGTTGCTTCACTTTATACACAAATAGCACCAGGGGCTTATTTCCCATTTGTTGTTATGTCATCACTTTAGAAAAGACGTCTCTGTGAGACTTTGAAATGACTGCGTCTAATCAAATGCTCCATTTAAGCATCATGTGAGTTTCTGCAGAAAGCATTTACACAAGAAATTCTCAATAATAATATTATACTCATGGTATAATTATTAATATTGGTATAAATATTATGGTATAAAATATTATATTAATATTATACTCATGGTATAATTATTATATTAATATTGGTATAAGTATTATGGTATAAAATATTATATTAATATTATACTCATGGTATAATGTTATTGAGAATTACTTGTGTAAATGCTTTCTGCAGAAATTCACAATACATGATGTTTAAATGCAGCATTTGATTAGAAGCAGTCATGAGAGACTATGGACTCTGGGAAACAAACTGAGGGCTTCAGAAGGGAGGGGGGTGGGGGAATGGGATAGGCTGGTGATGGGTATTAAGGAGGGCACGTGTTGCATGGTGCACTGGGTGTTGTACGCAAGTAATGAATCATGGAACTTTACATCAAAAACTAGGGATGTACTGTATGGTGACTAACATAATAAAATAAAAAGATATTATTAAAAATAATAATAATAACATTATACTATGTACCTGTATTTGTTTTCTTTTCATATTTTATATAAATGCTCAGGATTTATATTGGCTACATTTTATTTTACAAACATAACCAAAAGTATTCATCTTATCATTTATTCACTGAATGTCTACTGAGTTATTTTTGTGGACTCAGACACCACGCTAAGTACTGTGCATAGAACTGTGACTAATTCTGTGAAGGTTTCTCGGTAAAATCTTCAATGTGATGTTGGAAAACAGAAATACATAAAGTAACAAGTAAATCAATTACTCTGCATACCATCTGACTTTTAATTACAGTTAGAGATAATATCAGAGAGTGATGGGGATATTGGTTGCTTGAGTTTTTTTTATAAACAATAAATCTTAGCCTTAACAATTGGGTTCCTTATGTATCAATATTTATCATTATATTATACTTTATATATGTATTATTTATAATTTTACTTTAATATATACATATACAATACTATATAAACTAAATTATCTGAATTATGACTTTTTAAGCATTATGAAAAACTAAAAATTTCACTAATACACTTTTGATGGTTCTGCTTAAAATATTCAATATTCATCTTGAGAAATTTAAAGGGCTTATTTATACATTTTTTCTTTTAAGCATAGTAGGATTACACATTATTTCATGTTTTCACTGAGATTATTTCAGAAATGTATGCGTTTCAAATATTTTTATAATTGTATGTTTGGGAACTCTGATATTAATTTTGCAAAGTAATTGATTTTAATTTTACTTTTTCAGTGAATAAACACAAATTATATTGGACAAGATTCCAATCTGAAGATCAGTAAGTGTTAGTTCTACACTACTGGGAGCTAAGAAGAGAATTTTGAGAGTCTAAACATCATTCTGAGAGGAATGACAACCTATAGGCCAATTGAAAGAGACTTTTTGGAAGGCAAGTGAATGTGAATAATGTTGAAGGGCAGTGGGAAAGTTATGGCTTTTCAAGGACAACTGAACTGATGTCAATGTAAGAGAATCTTAGGGACCCAAGAACATGGACATAGTCAACTCTCAGAGCAGTAGAGCAGAGCAGCTGAGGTATGACAAAATAACTACATACAGATTGAGAAAGGCACATGTTGCAAACAAAGCAAGAAAACGGTAGTTTAAAATACGCTCCACAATTTATGTTACATAGTCCAAAATGCGCTGCTGAAATATTAATGAATGAAACAACTTACAGAAATCTAACATTAATTCCCTCTCTTTTTCTCTCTCTCTGTGTACATAGAGGTGTACTCCCCAGACACACCAACGTAGGGTAGGAAGAACATAAGGCAAATCAATTTCTTCCACTTAATACAATATATGTTCTATAAGGGCAGAGCTATTGCATACCTCATATCCCTCTAGCTCCCCATTAGCCCGAACAGTGCCTAGTTCACAAGAGGCTGCCAAAATATTTTTAATGAATAACTGAACCACTCCTGTTTCAAAAGGAAGGAGATCCTAATGAGTATCTCAGTAGTTCTACTATAAGGTACAAAGGCAGGTGCTCAGAATCAGAAACAGAGAAACACTGCTTTATGACTAAACTGCTTATTATGTAAGCAACCCTAGTAGTAGCAAGGATTTCTTTTCATATGCACACTATACAGTAGATCATAAAGTGTAACATATAGATAAAAGTATATACAATGTTTGAAATCATAACAAATCTATTAATTTAAAATTATTTATATTAAATGTTTAGAGTAGTTTATAATTCTCTGAAGCAAAGTCATGTGATTAGGAGATTATAAAATGTAATCATTAAATGTTGGACAAGAAAAGCCTACCTAAAAGTTTACTAAGGCAGGATTGGAAGAAAGTGTAATGTCAGAAAAGGGATCAAGCTTTATGCTTTTATCAGAGCTTCTTCAATAGGGAATGAGGTGATGCTTTGGAGAATTCTAATTCCCATTTACAATTGCAACAAAAACCGTAAGATACCTAGGAATAAACCTAACCAAAGGGGTAAAAGATCTGTACTCTGAAAACTGTAGAACACTTATGAGAGAAATCAAAGATGACACAAAGAAATGGAAAAACATTCCATGCTCACGGATTGGAAGAACAAATACTGGTAAAATGTCTACAGTCCCCAAAAGAATCTACACACTCAGGCAATCCCTATTAAAACACCACCAACATTTTTCACAGAGCTAGAACAAACAATCCTAAAATTTGTATGGAACCACAAGACCCTGAATAGCCAAAGCAATCTTGAAAAAGAAAAACAAAGCTGGAGGCATCACAATTTCCAGCTTCAAGCTATATTACAAAGCTGTAGTCCTCAAGACAGTATGGTACCGGCACAAAAACAGACACATAGATCAATGGACAGAACAGAGAACCCAGAAATGCACCCACAACTATATGGTCAATTAATCTCTGACGTAGCAGGTAACAGTATCCAATAGGAAAAAGACAGTCTCTTCAACAAATCATGTGGGGAAAACTGGATAGAAACATGCAGAAGAATAAAACTTTCTTGTACCATACACAAAAATAAGTTCAAAATGGATGCAAGACCTAAATATGAGATAGGAAACCATGAAAATCAATCCAGCAAAGAAGACAGGCAGTAACCTCTCTGACATCTGCTGCGGCAACTTCTTACTAGACACGTCTCTGGAGGCAAGGAAAACAAAAGCAAAAATGAACAATTGGGACCTCATCAACATTAAAAGCTTCTGCACAGTGAAAGACACAATCAGCAAAACTAAAAGGCAACCTACAGACTGGTAGAAGATACCTGCAGATGACATAACTTATAAAGGATTAGTATCCAAAATCTATAAAGAACTTCTCAAACTCCACACTCAAAAAACAAATAATTCAGTTAGAAATGAGAAGACACAAATAGACATTATTCCAAAAAAGACATAAAGATGGTGAACAGACACATGAAAAGATGCTCCACATCACTCATTATTAGGGAAATACAAATCAAAACCACAATGAGATAGCTAGCACCTCACACCTGTCAGAATGGCTAAAATTAATAACACACGAAACAAAAATTGGCGAGGATGTGGAGAAAGGAGAATCCTCTTACACTATTGGTGGGAATGAAAACTGGTGCAGTTACTCTGAAAAATAGGATGGATGTGCCTCAAAAGTTGAAACAGAATTACCCTACAACCCAGCAATTGCACTACCAGGTATTTACCCAAAGGATACAAAAATACTGATTCAAAGGGGTATATATGCACCCCAATGTTTATAACAGCATTATCAACAATAACCAAATTCTGTCCATCAACTGATGAATGGATAAAGAAGTGGTGTCTACACCACACACTACACACACACACACACACACACACGAATATTACTCAGCCATCAGAAAGAAAGAAATCTTGCTGTTTGCAATGACATGGATGGAGCTAGACTTTATTATGCTAAGTGAAATAAGTCAGTCAGAGAAAGACAAATACCGTATGATTTCACTCATATGTGGAATTTAAGTAACAAAATAGATGAACATAGGGGAAGGAAGAGAAAACAAAAAGAAAGAGGAAGCCAAAACATAAGAGACTAGTAACTACAGAGAAAAAACAGGGTTGCTGGAAGGGAAGTGGGTGGGATTGGGTTTAATGGGTGATGGGTGTTAAGGAGGGCACTTCCCATGATGAACACTGGGTGTTATATTTAAGTGATAAATCACTAAATTCTACTCCTGAAGCCAGTATTACACTATATGTTCACTAACTAGAATTTAAATAAAATTTAAAAAAACACAAAAATACTAATTTCGAAATAATTTTCTATAAACTTAAGTGTTTTTAATCCACACTTCCTAAATGAAAAACAAGCAAAGAAACTTAGGTCCCATAAATCTTGTAATACTCTAAATAAATTCTATCAGTAACCAGATAGATAGTTGCTATTTAAGAAATTCATTTTTTTAGAATTTTGTATCACAATAGAGATATAAAGAAAATTATCCAGTTTTCTATTTCAAACAGCACAGCCTTATTTCATCTAATTCCTCTTAACAACTGTAATACATAGGGACAGATGACATATAGATTCACAGAACAAAAAAAGGGACCTATTACTTTACTCTGTTTATCTCTTGTCTGTACACAAATTACTTATGACACTTTTGGATGGATTGCTCAGACACAGCTTCTGAGGAACTGGAGGAACCCGAGCATCTATTGTTCAATGTGGTGTTGCTGTAAACTCACAGAAGTAATGCGGACGGCAACTTGGTATGCTTTTTGTAGGAACTGGTTTATAGGAAGTACCATTTCAATTAAAGGTTTTAAAACCTAAGCTCATTGCAACTCCACTTCCATAAACACATATGAACTCATTTGCATATATACAGATACAAACCCAAACTCACACTCTAGTCTCCAGACACTCCTGAATCTAGGATATAGGAATCACTCTCCTTTCTCTCAGCACCATTCCCTCAGCCTGGAATTCCACTCACCATTGTTTATATCCTCCTCGTATCAATTATCTGACCTTGGACTGCAGATCACCACGTGTAAATCTTTCTATGCCACTAGATTTTAAGTTGGTTGATGGAGTATCTTATTGACTTTCTATCATTCTGTAACGGATATACCTGGCACATGCCTTCTCAGTATTTATGAATGACAAAATATGTTTTTAAAATTTTTAATGAGAAATTTTATCATTGGAAGTATATGTCACATAGAACATTATACTGTGGAAAAAAGAAGTATAAAATCATTTTGTTTACATATTACATACATTTGGAGTTAGACTAATCTATTCACATGCTAAGATTTTCAATATTCAACTATTTTTTTATTTATGTGATTTATATAATTGCAACTTTATATGCTTCAAGGTATCATTTTAAAAAACTGGATAGTTGTTTCCCTGTATCTATGTATTATGTAGATTAAACAGATTCCATATAACTATATTATAGACCTGTCACAAGAGGTCTTGTGACATAATGAAGTCATAAATTTCACATTACAGTGATACACTGTTACTGGCTTTTCATTGTTTTATTAAGAAAAATTTTCCGCATGTAATATTTTAAAAATAAACTTCGCAGTTTTTAAATAAATGTATAAACATAATTACAAACATTAAATATTAGGCACCCTTAAAGTCAGTGGCTATGACCAGAAAATATTAATTTAATAGCCAAAGATTTCCATGTTATCATGAGAATGATGTATTCTTTTAAGCCATGATTTTTAAGGAGTTCACAGTAACATATTTTAACCAATTTCTATTTAGTTGTATTTCTAAAAGTAACCAAATCAGTGACAGTTTTGTCATTTCCATTTCTGTTCTTGGTTTCATCACTTGGCAATTTGTATGGATTACCCAGCCTTTCCCCAAAGAGCAGTGAGGCTTGAATATAAATTAAGTCCTAGAGCATTCTCTTTCAAGTGTAGGATCACTGGGTTAATCTCTACATAAAACAGTCTGGTTGCAAAATGGAAGATCTGCCATGTGGACTAACGCTGGCAAAGTCAATATATTTTAGGGGATTTATCATGACACACTTTTCAAAAGTTTCTTCATAAGAACACTGTGTGGTCTACACTAATCTAATGACTTTGATTTTCTTTGATATTTAATTGAAACACAGCTTTATCTAGTATCTTTATGTTTTCGGGCAAACAAAGAACTAAAGAAACTGATCCCTTTGGACTACTGCTTTTGGCAATAGATCAGACTGAAAGCATGGACACTATTTCATTTTAGTGTTTGTTTTATTTTAGGTAACAACTGCAAGATGATAACAGATGGGATATTAGGATGGCTGCAGATTAAAGGTTAAATGAATGGTGGTTAGACATTTTCAAAATAATGCCCATACTAAAAATATCTAATGAATGATGCAGGATACATAAATCCCTCCTTTTAAAATCTCTATCCCTAGATATGAATATTTAAAGAAGCATAAGGATTACGTATAGCATAACAATAGGATGTAGCTTGAGGAATATATTGGTATATTTAGAAATCCTTATTTGAATGAGATGCTCCCTATTTTTCCACATTCATATTGACAAAATGGTGTATAGAAAAGACTAGTGGTTGTACAATTTAATATTCCTAGTAATCTTTTCATGTTAATAGGTAAAGGGAAAATGGTAACTTAAGAATTTATAATACAGTAGTAAAGCAGCCTTGGCCAGGAGTTTTTGTCTAACACTTAAGGCATTATTTATTTGCCTATTTCCATTGCAGCCCAAAGAACAATATCTCTCACTGGCATCCCCATTCAGAGAAGATTCTTAAAGAATTAAAGAATTAAAAACATAGTGTCGGAAAAATTTCTTCAGTAATGGTTAAAAAGCAAATTCATACTACAGAGGGAAATTGTAAGAACAGATGACTTAGAAGAACATAAATTTAGAAGATATTTTATGTGATAAGCAGCTTAATCTCTTCAACAAAACATTGCTCTAGTCCTCTTTCGTCCACTGTGTTTGTGTGTTTCTTTCCTGGTCTGTGGCTATGTTTCTCTCCTTTCTTGCTTCCCTTTTTTTCTGCCTTTACAGTTCTGGCAATCATGTGAACTAAAAGATGAAAGCATTTTTTGTTTATTTTTTAAAAGATGAAATTGGTTTTATTTTTTATTTTTTTAAGATTCTATCTATCTATCTATCTATCTAATAGAGAGAGAAAGCACACAAGCAGGGGGAGGGGTTGGCAGAGAGAGGGAGAAGCAGGCTCCCAGCTGAGCAGAAAGCCAGCCCTGGGGCTCCATCCCAGGACCCTGGGATCATGACCTGAGCCAGCCAGTCAGGCACCCCAAGGTTTTGTTTTTTAATTTAATAAAATAAGTAAGTACCATATCTTAATTTAAATAAAATTAACTTTTTCCAAAAATAATGTCCTTGTTTTTCTTTTTCTTTGTTTCCTTTTCTTTTTTTTCTGTTTTTGTCAGTAAAGTATGAAACAACAAAAAATGTCCTTACCCTGAACTAGACCACAAAATCATTATTTAATGGGACTGAAAACAGTGATTTTTTTTTTTCAGGTTTAATAAACTACTCAGTATGATTTTCACAAATTTAAGTTTAACAAACAAAACTTTATTATGGTTTCATGATGTTCTAGCTATTCTAGAATATTAGTATATGAAATAACATAAAATGCATGAAGAAAATCATACATTTAAATAACATATTTATACAGTAAATATGATAGTTTAAACCTTACAGTGGATTACTCATTTTAATAAATGAATCTAATTATAAATTTGTTGCCCCAAAAAGGACTATCACATCATATTTTATTATGTAAAATAGGTGTTTTGCCAGAAAAACAAATCAGAACTGTGAGAAACTTTACCAATGGCTGAACACTGATCAATGGGAAACTTCAGATGCAAGGTAACTAGGAAGAAAATTCCATCTCTTTTATTTCTTGTGTAGTATGCTCCAAGACATACTTACAGTTGTAAGATCTTTCTTTCTTTCTTTTTTTTTTTTAAGATTTTTATTCATTTATTTAAGATAGAGAGAGACAGAGAGAGAGAGAGAGAGAGAGCATGAGGGGGGGAGGGGCAGAGGGAGAAGCAGGCTCCCCCCCGCTGAGCAGGAAACCCTACTCAGGGCTCAATCCCAGGGCCCTGAGATCATGACACTTAACTGACTGAGCAATACAGGTGCCCCTCAGTTGCAAAGTTTCTACAAAATCCCACCATGCTGAATAGACTCACCCAAGGAGCAAACACTCTTTTTGTTAGTTCTTAGGAAGTAGTAGCCCAAAAGCAATGATTCATATTGTTTCTCACCCCGCTTGCATTTCTTATCATCTTTGCTTCCTTGGGCTGTATCTCCCAGATCAAGCAATGACTTATATCCATGTGTCAAACTTTGGTACCCAGATATTAACACCGAATTTGGAAAACTTACAGAAATCTCTTATTCTATTTATAGGTCTATTATTTCTCTTGCCTTTGGTGTACATAAAAATAGATGATACTTTCCAGATTTATAGGTTGAATTGTGCTCCCCCCCAAATGTATATGTTGAAGTCTTAACCCCCAGTGCCTCAGGATGTGACCGTATTTGGAAACGGGGTCTTTGCAGATGTAATTAGTTAAGATGGGGGTCATCAGGCCCTAATCCAAATTGACTGCTGTTCTTGTAAGAAGAGGAAATTTGGTAAGAGACACACAGAGTGAACACTGTGAAGATAAAGGCAGAAGGGTGATAACTTCTTTAAGCCAAAAAATGCCAAAGACTGCCAGTGATCCATCAGAAGTTAGGACAGAAAAATGGGATCGATTTTCTCTTACTGCCCTCAGAAGAAACCACCTTCTAGCCTCCAGAACCGTGAGACAATAAATTTCTGTTGTTTAAGCCATCTACTTGGTCGTACTTCTTTATGGCAGTCCTAGCAAAGTAATGTAATCATTTACATTTCTCTTTAATTAAAGTATTAAACAGAACATTCAACATTGTAAAGGACAGCAAAGATGATAGTAGGAATCCGTTTTATTTCTGATCTTAAATGGAATGTGTCTGTTATCCCCATTAACTGAGTTTTACTCCAGGGAGGAAATTTTATTCTCCTCCTAGTGTTTTTAGAATTTTAATCTTAATTACATTTTGAAAATTTTCAGATGCTTTTTTAATAAATATTGAAATTATGTTATGATTTTTCCTTTTAGAGCATTGATATACTTACATTAGTGATATATACATATAAAATTATATATAACCATTTTTATATGAACAATTTATATAACAATTTTTTCAGTTCTAGGGAAAAATCCTACCTGATCATGATGTAAAAATTTAGGTTTATATTTGGATTGGATTTTTGTCATTTATAATAATAAATAAAATCAATATTTAATTTTTTCCCTGGTATTATCTTTGCCTGGTTTAGTGCCAAGGTTATACTTCACCAAATGAATAGTTGAGTTTCCTGATGTTTATACTTCCTGGAACAAATTTACTTCAAAATACCATAGAGCTCATATTTACAATCACCTTGGCCTGGGTTGATTTATATTTATTTACTCAATATAGGTCTTTTGAAGTTTTCTATTTTCTTTTATGACATTTTGACACTTTATATTTTCTGGGAATGTTTCTATTATATCTATGCCTTCAAATGTACTGGTACATAATTGTTTACAAACTTTCATAATTTGGTTAAAGTTTATTATATTTCTTGTTATTTCCCTGTTTTCAATCTAAATCATATCAATGAACTTTTATTGTATAAAAAATCCCCCCAAACTTACTGACTTAAAATAAGCACCATTTATTCTCTCTCAAATTTGTTGACCAGCTGTGGGTTCTTATGTCTGGTTAGCCTGGGTAATGTGTCTTTTGATTTCAAGCATTTGTGGTCAAGTGGTAGGTCAGCTAAGGTTAGATAACCTAAAGTAATCTCACTCACATGTCTACAGGTTAGCTGTCATTTAAGTAACTTGGTTTGCCTTCACAGAGTCTCTCATCGATCCTCCACTAGGCTAGTCCAAGAGCAATAAAAGGGCATATTTCAATATACAAGGACTTTTTAAATTATTTTTAATTGTGTCAAAATACATACAACATAAAATTTACCATCTTAACAAGTTTTAAGTGTATGGTTCAGTGGCATTAAGTGCATTCACACTGTTGTGCAACCAATAGGTCTGCACTTTTGCAATAATTGCTACCATTCTGTTTCCCAAAGCGAGTCATATAGCCAAGGCCAGGATCAATGTGGAAAGTAACGAATCAAGAGGAAAAATACAGGGAGTACAGTATTTGAGTCATTTTTGAAGCTGTCACTCAAACCTATTTTTCTCCTTTTTGTTTTTCTAAATTAGTGTTGAATAGATTTATATATTTTTAGCATTTTCATGAAATATAGCTAGTGTCCTTTAAATTCATTTTATTACAGATTAATTATCATATCACTAAAGAAAACAATGTAATATTGACAGTACTGAAGTTATTTGGGTTTTCTTTTTGGCCAACATCATGGTCCAATATACATATACATTGGTCCAATAATTTATATCTGACATATATTTTATATGGAAGGCTCTAACCAGTGCATTAATCCAAGAAAATGAAATAAAATACATACAGATTGAGAAAAAAGAAAGAAAACTATATTGTCCACTGATGAAAATATCATGGTACATAAAATATTCTGAGGAATAAAAAAGCTATGAGAACTAATAAGTAAATTTATCAGGACTGCAGGCTGCAAATTAATACTATTAAATGATAAAAATAATATCATTTCTAGTAACATGCAAAACATGAAATACGTAGGTATAACTTTACCAAATATATGCAAAGCCTGTTGTATTAGTTTGCTAGGACTGCCATAACAAAATACTATAGACTGGGGAAAAATTATATTCTTAGGGAAATTTATATTGTTAGAGAAATTTATATTCTTACATTTCTGGAGGCTAGAAGTTAAGACCAAGTTGTAGGCACGTTTGGTTTCTTTTGAGGCCTTTCTCCTTGGTTTGCTGATGGCTGCCTTCTCATTGTGTCCTCACATGGTGGTCTCTTTGCTGTCTGTGTCCTAATCTCCTCTTCTTATAAGTACACCAGCCATGGGGCATTTGGGTGGCTCAGGCGGTTAAGCGTCTACCTTTGGCTCAGTTCATGATCTCAAAGTCATGGGATGGGGCGTTGTGTAGGGCTCCCTGTTCACTGGGAAGCCTGCTTCTCTCTCTCCCTCTCCCTTTGCCCTTCCTTCTCCCCCTTCTCCTGCTTGTGTGCACTCTCTCTGAAATAAATACAATCTCAAAAAAAAAAAAAAAAAAAGAACACCAGTCATACTGGTGTTAAGTTACTCATTTTAACTTAATTACTTCTTTAAAGGCCCTGTCTCCAAATACAATGACATTCTAAAAAACTGGGGATTAGGGTTTCAATATATGAATTTTGGGGAAACACAATTTAGCTCATAATACCTGTACACTGAAAATTATGAAATATTGCTGGGAGAAACATAAAAGACATAAATAAATGGAAAGATCTATCATGCTCACAGCTTAACGGTTTGCACTATCTAGTTTTTAACACATTCATTCTCTCCAAATCGATCTACAGATTTAACACAATCTCAAAAATTCTATCAAGATATTTTTGTAAATGTTTCAAGCTGATTCTAAAATTTCTATGAGAATGCAATGAATTTAGAATGATAAATCAATTTTGAAAAAGAACTAAGTTGGAGTATTTACACTGTCTTATTTCAAAGCTAGCTATAAAGCTATACTGATCAAGAGAATAGCATTGGCCTTCAGAATTCATATAGAAATTCCAGAAATAGACTACATACATGCATGTGTGTATTTCTAAAGACATTTAAAAATGTCTTTTCTTTCTAAAAGACAACATTAAGAAAGTGAAAACACATGCCACAGATGTGACGAGGAAAGAAAAAACAACGTATCTCTGAAAAATTTATCTAGAGTATATAAAGAACCCTTACATAGGGGCGCCTGGGTGGCACAGCGGTTAAGAGTCTGCCTTTGGCTCAGGGCGTGATCCCGGCGTTACGGGATCGAGCCCCACATCAGGCTCCTCTGCTATGAGCCTGCTTATTCCTCTCCCACTCCCCCTGCTTGTGTTCCCTCTCTCGCTGGCTGTCTCTATCTCTGTCAAATAAATAAATAAAATCTTTAAAAAAAAAAAAAAAGAACGCTTACATAATAATAATGTACCAATAAGTAAAACAACATAAAAGATTAACAAAACATATGAATGGACATTCCCAAAGGAATATTTAATGGCAAACAAGCACATTACCTACACAAATACTTGTACATGAATATTTATCATAATCTTATTATTAACATTTCCCCAATTGGAAACAACTCATATATTTATTAATAGGTGAAGGGATAAATACATTGCAGTATTCTATCCAATGAAATGCCTTTTGGCAATAAAATGAATGAATCGCTGATTCTGAGCAATAATGATGAGTATTATAAAAAAAATATATGCTGAGAAAAAAAAAAATGCCATTCATAAAAGGCTATGTTCTGTATAACTGAATTTATTTTAAGCCCCCAAACAGACAAAATCAACCTATGTTAACAGACATCAGAGGGTGGTAACCAAAACTGGGGGAGAGTGTGAGGTAGGAAGAGAGAAACCTGACTGGAAAGACAGGTGGGAAACATTTTAGAGTGACAGAAATCTTATGTATCCTCTTTTAAGTGTTGGTTACATAGGTTTATAATTTTCTTTTTTTTTTTAACGTTTTTTATATTACGTTAGTCACCATACAGTACATCCCTGGTTTCTTTTTTTTTTTTTTAATGATTTTTTATTATATTATGTTAGTCACCATACAGTACATCCCTGGTTTCCGATGTAAGGCTCGATGATTCATTAGTTGCGTATAACACCCAGTGCACCATGCAATACGTGCCCTCCTTACTACCCATCACCGTTCTATCCCATTCCCCCACCCCCCTCCCCTCTGAGGTCCTCAGTTTGTTTCTCATAGTCCATAGTCTCTATAATTTTCTAAACTCATTGACATGAATACCTAAGATACGTGCATTTTATTGTAATGTAAATATATATTTATTACATATTTATTATCTATGATAGTTATTATGGATTTGTTGAATATAATAATTATCGTATATTTATTCATAGCATAATGCTATCTTATTTGAATTATGTCCAACTTCACAAAACTACACATAATTTTAGGTCTAGCTCAAAATCCAGTTGTTTTGTAACATTTCTAAATATTTGACCTGCAGTAGTCTCTCCTTTCTATAAACTCCTATCTATAACATAAAATTCAGCACTTAACAGCTTATGTGATAATATATTTTCAGTAAGACTCTACCAGAAATACAATAGTTTACATTTTTTACAGTAAAATGTTAAGTGCTACATATAGATTGTTATGTCAGTTTACAATAAAATTTATTGAAGTATTAAAAGCAAATAATTAAAATTATCTCATAAAAAGTGATCTATATGCTTTTTAAAATTAACACTGATTTTGCAGATTCATCCAAATTTTTACAGATATTCTATATCACTGACAGTTACAGACCTAAAGAGTACACTCTGTATTTTATTTTTTGCTATACAAATCAGTGTCTGTTTTAAAGCTGTTTTTTTCACTGTGTGATTTTGGGTGTATTTTGGTATTAAACAGTTTCAGTCTCTTACTCATGTTAAGTGTTGAGTATAAGGGTGCCTCTGACTTAAGAAACCAAAAACTATTGGTGACCATACTTGTTTAGCATATCTTAGAACATGCTACGGTTCTTTATTGTACACTATAATATTTATGGTAAGCATCTCTAACTGGTACAATATTTTTTCCTTTTTTTTTCTTTTTTTTTCCTGTAGTGCAACCAAGCTTATACCAAGAAGCCTTTCTATAATCCAGGGCTGTTTCCTTGTGTGGACCATTAAGATGTAGGGCCTGAAAGCATATCACATAGAAGGCTATATACAGAGAACATATCCACTGCCATAGAAAAATGTTTTATTTTGATTAAAATACTACTGCGATAAAACACGATGAACACATTTGCGTTTCCACTGAAGAGAAAATGAAGAAACTGAAACTGTATCATACTTAAAGCCAAGATCCATTTACCTTTCACATTTTAAAAAATGTTCACTAACACATTTACTAATTGTTTCAACATTTCTTTTTACACTATTTAATTTTCCCTAAATCTATCAGTCTTTATATTTGATATGACATTGTTGTCACAATGTTGAAATTCTGTCATCACAGCAGATGGCATCGGTTTAGGGTGTTACCAGCTTCTAATATTTAATTCAGTGGAAAGTCAAAGAAAAAGGATGCAGTAAGATGAATTTTATCTTTTGCTAAAACAGCTAAGTATAACTCACTTTAAGTTTTATAAAGGATCAAAACTGTAGTCATGAGAAAACCTAATAAATTTTTTAAATTATGAAGATTTCATATTGATTGTTAACAAAGTTTTATGGCTAAAATAAAAACATATTAATTCCAGTTCCAGATAATCATCTGGAAAGCATGTGCTAATCCAACAGAAAATATTGCAGAAATGGTATTCTTCCTAAATTTTTATCCTGAAACTGACCAGTATTTATCAATAAATAGCACTGATAGAAAATGAAATAATAAAAACATTTGGTTCTTCAGCAAAGGGCTTATCTAATAATTGTTTTACCTAATGAATATTGATCTTTAAAAGTTTTTGAAAAAAAAAAAGTATAACATCTAAAACTGTCTTGAGAAAAGGAAAATAATTAAAAGCAAAATGAATAACTCAAAGATTAGGTTGTTCCATAATAAGTTATCCTCTTGAGAGTAATATGCCTATACCACTGATTTAAAACTGGAATGTGGGGGAAGAATAAAAGCACAATAAACCAATTTGCAGATTATTCATCAATATAATCTCACTCTTCTCAACAAACTTTTTATTCTGTAACAGATATGGTGATCGGTTTTGAGAATATAAAGTCAAATAAAAAAGGTGCTTGTTTTCAAGGTTTTACACTCTAGCAGGAGAAACACTTACTGCAAAGATTTAAAACAACCATGATAAGACCCATGATGGGTATGCATGGGGGTATTTTGGAAGTTCAACAAAGGAGACTCTATTATCACTCTTGAGACATCAAGACAAACGTGGGGGTGCTTTTGAAGGAACCGCAGGTATTATTCAGATAAGAAAATTTAAAATGTATTCCAAGTAGAGAGAACAGAACCATAAAAAAGGAAGAGGTGGTAATGCCATTCTTCATTTGGGACACTGCAGGGGCCATTATATTCTGGAGTGAAGGGTAGATAAGACAAGAGTAAAACACTGGAGAGTAGGCAGAAATCAGATTATAAAATGCATTATGTGCTAAGCCAATGTATGTGTACTTACTAACAAATTTATTTGGAAAGGTTTAAATCAAAAAGTTACATAATTCTTTTCTCTCTTAGAAATATAGCTGGCAATTATGGGAAAGAATGATTAGAAGGGCATCAAATTGGAAGAGGAAAATTCAGTGGGAGGATGTTGTAATGAAGGCAATTAAAAAAATGAACTTGGACTAAGCCTTAATGGAGGAAAGGGAGACAGTTTTAGCAAAGAGAATCCCAGGACTCATTTATAAATTTCATGTCAGAGGTAAACTTTCTAGCTTTATGCAGCCACAATGGGCACTGTACAATACAGACAGAAGAAATGCAAAATGTATGGTGGGGATGGAGAAGACTTTAATTTTGATACACTGAATTTGACATGTTTTTGGAACATCTTCAAATGGTGATATTTGCTAATCTGTTGGATCTTTAATCCTTTTCCAATCATTTTCATACGCATGCATACACATATACATGCACAAGTGAATTTAAAGGCCCCACTTCTGGGGTACCTGGGTGGTACAGTTGGTGAAGTGTCCAACTCCTGGTTTCAGCTCAGGTCATGATCTCAGGGTCATGAGATCAAGCCCCACACCAGCCCCACACTCTGTACAGAGTCTGCTTGAGATTCTTTCTCCCTCTCCTGCTGTCCCTCCAGCTCAGGCTCTCTCTTTCTCTCTCTCTCAAATAAATAAATCTCTTTTTAAAAATGTCACAGCTTTTGTAATCTTTCTAAAAATTAGATTTCTTAAACAGTACTCTGAGCAGGTAAGGGCTTACGTGGAAGGAGTTGGAGGGGAAAAAGAGATCTATGATACTATACATCTTTACATGGAAGGTATCATTATGGCAAAAGATGGTGAGATTGCTGGCCAATACTCTTAATGCAGCTGCTACAGAAGACAAACTTTAAAACTTTATTTTAAAAACACTGAGGACTGTGGAATCAATGAGGACCAGATAAACTAAAAATTTGGAGTGACTTGCCATTTCTGAGCATGGGCTGAAAATGCAGCTTGACCCAGGCAAAGAGACTTTATTGCTGGAAAGAGAGCAATGATGTTTTGGCAGTTGGTTAGGACTGGTATGATGGAGTGCAACCAGCAGAGCCTCAAATTCATAGCTGGGCTTAACTATAACTTCTGGGGGCAGCTAGGCGACTAGTGGGATGAACTGGCAAGGTAGAATGAAATCCTCCAGAGTCTAGTAACCCTTAGGAGACAAAGTTCCACTAGAAGGAAGGAACCTACCACACAAAAAAATAACATTTTCCTTTATGACTTTTGAAGCCATGTAGGACAGAAGGATAAAAAGCCAAGCACAAAATCTTTAAGGGCAGAACTGAAACTCTTGTTGTCTCACAGATCTGATGTGTCAGAGACCCATTAAGGGTCTTAAAAGTACCAGAAGGCATTTTTACCAGGAGGGTCATCTTGAAAACAAGGAGGACTGGGTCTTACTAAACCAGCAACCTAGTTCTCGTTGGGGTGAGCAGACTTTCAGCAAAGAAAAACCCTCTTCGGTGGAGGATGTCATTTGCAGCCTCGATAGTTTTTTGTCTAGCCATATAATATAAAACCATGATATATGTGAAACATTAGGAAAATATGACCAAAAAATCAAAGGAGAGGTAAAAAGAAAGCAAATGCATAGATAATCTAGTCTCTGGAGAGAGCAGACAGGATTTTTTTTTTTTTAATTTGTGATTAATATTTTGAAAAAATGTATAGGAAAAGATGGGAAAATACTGATTAAAATTGAGGATTTCAACAGTGAAGTAAAATAGATTCTAAAAAAACAAAAGGGCATTTTAAAACTATAAAATACAACTAGGTGCTTAATGAGTTTAATAGCAGAATACAGGATTCATAAACATAAGCAACTCGATACAAAAATACATAAACAGAACACTGAGAAAAAAACAATGGGGAAAAAACAAGAACAGAGCAAAAATACCTAACCTATGAGTATAGAAGTCAGAATAACTGATTAGCTCCAGAGGAATATTGACTCCGAATCAACAGGAGGGGCCTTGTGTGTTGTGGGAAATGTTCTATATCTCAATCTTGGTGGTTACTGTACATGTATAACCAACTATAAAAACTGAGCTGTGTATTTAAGATTTTTGCACTTTATGTACATTATGGGTGTGTTTAGTTTGTAGCAATACATCAAGTTGAACACTTGTATGTGCTCTTGTCTATATGTATAATGAAATCCCAAAAACGCTAAAACATATTTTAAGAATAATTTCCTCTTTTTAAAGATTTATTTATTTATTTTAGAGAGACAGAGAGCACGAGTGGGGAGAGGGGCCAAAGAGAGAGGGAGAAGCAGGCTCCCTGCTCAGCAAGGAGCCCAACATGGGGCTCCATCCCAGGACCCTTCGATCATGACCTGAGTCGAAGGCAGATGCTTAACCAGCTGAGCCACCCAGGGGCCCCACAGATAATTTATTTCTAATGCAAGTATAATAAGTAAGACTGATTTAATCAACAGATTTCTTAAGTATCTGGCTGTAAGTGTGCTGAGGTCAACTAATTAATTCATTTAAGATCCAATGGGTAAAATACGTGTGAAGATATAAAATATAATGACATAATAATCTGTTAAACTGTTACAGGTATGATGATGTGGAGGCAAAAAGAAAAAAGTTATTAATAAAAAGGAAGATGAATTTACTTTACCTGCATGGTCTGGAAAAGTATTCTTAATCAGAAATGACTTAGAATTAGCCATTTCCTAAAGCTTTATAGATCCGTGTTAATAAATTATCATATGTAGTACATATTCATATATGATACTACCTTCTAAGTATTTATCATAGATTAAGAAATGCTGCTTTATAACCCGTCATTTTGAGTTATTTATTTAAAATATACAAAACACAAAACGCTGGGTATATAAAATTTTCCACTGTCACTGTGGATCTTTCAACAAACCCTCGGCAGCCTACAGCACCACAGGGATGAGGTGGCGGGTTCCGTCTGTCAGCAGCATCTGATATTCATGTCATTTTTAGCGATAGATCTCCCCACCTCCTCTTTGGGGGAAGAAGACTACTTCTAAGAATGACAAAATGCAAGGTTTGAAATGTGATAGGCCACATTATAACGTGGCTTCATGACTGACTGTAACTAGTACCATTATGTCACTTTCTGACATACTTTAAAAATACAATTGTTGGAAATGCTAATAATTCAGTTCAGTTGGAGAATGTTTCCTTCTTTTCAAAGAAGTACTACAAATACTTGATTCAGACATACACGCAAGATGCATTACAAAGGGGTTATCTAAGAGAATAATCAGATTTGCTTTAAAAGGCTTCTTTGTTATTACTTATGAAGAAGAGAGGTAGCGTTTAATTAACTCTGAGGACATTAGGGAACACAAAGAGTAAGTCAATTTAAACATATTCAAAGGTAGAATAAACTAGTTATTGGCCTTTTTTACATGCACTTATTCTGAAGTTCTTTCACAAACTACTTGTGTATTTCGGTATAGAGTAGATGACTAGCCCCCCCCCTTTTTTTGATGACTAGCCTTATATTGATTTTTGTTTAAAGAAATATACAATTACAAATTTATCTAACACTGTCCATTAATTACTCTGTGTTAGGTTCTAATATTTGCATTCTAGGCTTTGAGGTGAGAGCACAGCTTTATTTTGCACCCAATAATCTGTATCTCCTTAATTACCTACCACCTTTTCACATCTACTTTTCTTTTATGCAACAAAAGTTCTGAGTCATCTTCTCCCACTGGAAGCTTCTATAAAAGCTGGGTAAGGGAGCATGAGGCGAGGAAGCACAGGACAAAGACTTACGCAGAGGTATGTAACACATCTATACTCTTTTGTGATCAGTTATGAGTCTTATATAAGAGGCGATTCTTCCACTTTTGAAAAATAAAATGGCAAAATGCCGTGGGAATGAATATACAGAGTACCTCTCAGACCCTGTTCTTCCCACGCCATGTTCTGAGAATAAAGGTTATAGCCAGTCCTCTATCCATTCTTGGCCATGCTTTGAATCCTGTGACTCCAGTGCCGTAGTCACAACACGTTAGACCAAGTATTTTTCCTAGAAATTAGAGGCATTCCATGATGCTCTGGTGTCCTCTGTAGAGAAATCACTTCACTAATATTATTTTCCATTGGGTAGTGCATCAGCATTTGTTCAGCTGGAAGTAAAAATTGGCCGTAAGTGGCTTGAACCACAAGGAAATGTATCATTCACTTAAGTAGCTACTTGAGTAGCACAGCCACTTGAGAACAGGGATGAAGGCATAAATACATCATCACATGACACCTTCCTCAGCATATTATCATCTTCAGATCTTAGGCGCCAAACTTCACAGCTCTAAGATGGCTGTCACCATTTCAGGCATTATGTGGTCCTAAGACAGAATGGGGTATGAAATGGAAGGGAATAGGAGCTAAAGTGTTTTCTCATGACATTCTCAATTTTTATTAGAAAACAAACCCTTTTTCAGAAGCTCTCTAATAGGCAACCGATAATTTCTCACTCACATTCTATTTCACTGGGAGTCAGGCAAGCATAACGGAACAAAAGCAATCATGAATCATCACCAGAACTGACCACTGGCACCTAAACAAAATAGAGTTTCTGTGAGCAAGAAATATGAGTGATGGCTATTAAGTACACAACCGAAGATGTCATCATCTGCCACAGATGATCATTATGCAATCAAATCTATAATGGAGAGTGTAAACACAGGGCTAAATAGATAGCACAGTGAAAGGAGAAACATGGTTAAGAAGTGCTGAAAGTAGAAATCACAATAGACAAGGGAGGAAAGAGTCATGAGTGTGGCAGGTTACTAGACCAAGAAGCAATAGATGTCTGATTCAGAGGCAACAACAAAATTACTGGCTTACTATATCTACTGTCTGGGTCATTAGAGTTGCTTATGGGTCACTGGAGCTACTTTTATGTTCTGAATGGTGATAAATGATTTTCCAGTGCTCTTTGATATCTTGCCCTTTTGATACAGTGTTGGTTTTCTCTCTCCTTGACTTCCCTGTGTTCTCTTAACATAAATACCACCACCTGAGTGACATGAGACTACCTGCGCCTCTTGAAAACTAGAAGCGTTGATAAGAGATACTGTTTAGACAACAATTCTTACACAAATCATCTAGTGAGTATTTACTGACTCCTCACTGCATCCCAGACATTATACTTCTTGTGATAAAGGGTAGGCAAGCCAAAGACTTTCCCCTCAGACGACTTCATTCTAAGAGAAACAGTGTTCAATAATACATATAAATTAGTAAAATAAATTTGTAGGTGTGATGTTGAAGATGACGATGATGATGAATGCCATCATGTGCTAAGAAAGACCCTAAGCGCTTTTTTTGGTTATTATTGCATTTAATTACCATTTTAACGTAGATACCCGGTGTGTTCTATTTTATAGGTGAGAAGATGAGAGAATGATATCATCTATTAAAAAAAATAAAAAGGATAAAGGGATTCTGTGAGTGCCAGAATGATCATTGATGCATAATTGTGTAAAAGAGAAAAAACACACACAAAAGGACGAGAAATCTGGAGAAATACGTATCGGACAGAGAGAAGAGCAAGACTAAAGGCTAGACACTCGCAATTAGTTTGGTGGTTGGAAGAATTGTTAGGAGGTCAAACCGGATAAAGTCCAGTGAGCAAGAACAACAATGCAAGAGAGCAGGCCCCACAGTTACATAGTAAAAGATTATGTAAAGCTTCTTAGGCCATAATAAGACGTTTAATTTATTCTGAGAGCAGTGGGGAGTTATAAATCGGTTTAAAAGAGGGAATGATGTGATTAAACTTCTTAAAAGATCATTTTGGCTACTGCCTGGAAAACAGAGTCTAAGGCAACCAACTTGGAAGCAAATCAACCAGTTAGTGACTATGGTGGTGCTGGCAATAGATGATGGTGTGAACTAACGTGGTGACACCCCCCCCCCAAAAAAAAAGTGAAAGTAATTAAATTCAGGATATATTTGAAGATAGTCCCCAAAGTACTTGTTGATAGATTAAATAGAGGGTAGAAAACAAAAAGAAGCAAGGATAATGCTTAGCTTTGGACATGAAAAATTGGTGAACAGTATCCCTCATACTAATCTGAGAATACTGGAAAACAGGTTTTACTTTTTTTTTTTTTCTTTTTAGTGGAAGGCAGTGGTGCAGTGAATGACTAGAATTGAGAATTCCTTTTGAGATATCTACTCAGCGTCTAAGTAAAAGTGTCAAACAGGCATTTTTTTTTCTTTATACACTAGAGTCAGTAGTGATGGTATTCATTTTTATTCTTTTATCCATTCACTCATGTAAGAAAAAACGTACAAATTATTTTTGTCCCTCAGTAATAGCTTCAGATATTTTTAGCCCTCTCCTTCAAATGAGCTTTATTTCACCAACTATCTACAGTACACACTTATTAATTTACTAAAAATGTACCAAGCTGGACTTTTTTATCCTAATTTGGACCCTCTCTTCTGTTGTCCAATAGCCCTGTTGAACTTTGTTCAAGCCCTGTAATGCTAGAAAATAGGAAGTGTTAAGAAATTCTCCCACATTTTGTGTTCCAGGAAATGGCTTACTGCACAGACCATCCCTCCCCATATGACTGAGATGAGAGTCAAAGAGGCCCCCCATTGTTCATCTGTGATAAGGCCAGACACAGACCATCCAAATCTCCATTCCTTGCTTCACAAGTGATTAGCTTAACTTCTTGCCCCCCCCCCGTTTAATCAGAACAAAATGCTTATTAAGAAAACATTGATTATGATTCTTTCCCTAGATCCCTAATTTTGTCCTATCCTCATCCTGAGCCATCACACACCACTTCTTAAAGGCCTCTTCCAAAAATAAACTCACTGCCTGGTAAAACATGCTCTGATCTACTATCCAAGCATGCCATTCTTCTCATCCCACTTTCCCACACTCAGTTCTTCTAGCCTTGTTCAGTTTCCTCTATAAAAGAAAACCCATTTTTTTCCCCAACCCTTCAGACATTTGCAAGCTTATTTCAGTATTCTCCCCAATGCAACAGTCCTCCCCTACCCCATTTCAACAGTCCCTTCCTCCTCCACTCAATAATGCTTTTGAATATCTCCCCTTACTAAGTCTGGATTCACTTATTGGACAGCAGATACTCTGACTTTGGTCTAAAAGATGTAGAGTCATCTTTGACTTATTGTATCAACTGTAATTTCTATATACCAACAAAATTCTATCTCACTCTGTTTCTCCAGAATGTGTTTACCTTCCCCTTACCATTCTCCAAAAGAATTAGATAATATTACCACAAGACAAAGAGCCACAGAACAGGGAACCAGACACTCTTAACTAAAGAGTGTAACCATTTTACCCATTGCTCAACACTGCCGGATTTTTCCCTAAATGGTTTTCCCTAAATCTCCTCTTCTTGTGATCTCATGTCTAAATATAAAATATTAAGAAAAGAAGCACAACAATTTTATAGCCTGACTAATAAGAAATCCAGGGAAGAGAAAGCAGGTAGGATAAGCTACCTTAGGCTGGGATCTGGGTAAAAGGTAAAGCGAGAAGGACTCAGATATATGTTAAAACATCATTTAAATGGATGACCAATAAGGGCTGCCTGGGTGGCTCAGTCAGGTAAGCGGCTACCTTCAGCTCAGGTCATGATCTCAGAGTCCTGGGATGGGGCCCTGTGTCGAGCTCCCTGCTCAGTAGGGAGTCTGCTCCTCCCTCTCCTTTTGCCTCTTCCCCTGCTTGTGCTGTCTCTCAAATGAATAAAATAAAATAAATAAATGGATGACCAATACTGAATAAAAAAGAAAATTGAAAGAAAAAAATAGGATTTGAGAGTATGAAATTACAGTTGAAGAAGGAACACTAAGAAAATAATTTTGAGGATTTCTTGGAGAGAGATAAACCAAGACAATGACATAGAAGGCTCTAGAACTCCCTTTCTCTTATGGACACATCAAACTCACAGCTACACACCAGGTAGTTACCTCTGAAAGAAATCCAGAAACTCACGGAATGACTCCTGCACAGTGGTTAAACAAGGGTAGGAGAAGCGGAGATACCTTCTCACTATAAACTCCAACCCTGGCCCCAGGTTTTATGGCCGCTCCCCAAGGGATGGGCTCCTAGCTGCCTAGTTCTGATAGTTAACAGAGTTTTCATTCATGAGACCCAAAGGACTGTGGCAAACTAAGTTCTTAACAGATTATCTCCTCAGGGCTCAACTAAGAAGGAACAGACAATAATGCCCATCTCCCAGCCTTTCCCTGAAAGAGATCAATCTGCATACTTTTTTTCTCCACATTTTTGTTTAAATCCTAGCTGGTTAACATACAGTGTAAGATTGGTTTTGGGAGTAGAACTTAGTGATTCATCACTTACATACAACACCCAGTGCTCAACACAAGTGCCCTCCTTAACACCCATCACACATTTAGCCCATTCCCTGCCCACCTCCCCTCCAGCAACCCCCAGTTTGTTCTCTGTAGTGAAGAGTCTCTTATGGTTTGGCACACCAGGGTGGCTCAGTTGATTAATCTTCTGCCTTGGGCTCAGGTCACGATCTCAAGGTCCTGGGATTGAGCCCTACATCAGGCTCCTTGCTCAGCGGGGAGTCTGTTTCTCCCTCTGCCTGCTGCTCCCCCTGCTTGTGCTCTCTCTATTACTCTCTCACAAATAAATAAAATCTTTAAAAAAAAAAGTCTCTTATGGTTTGCCTCCCTCTTTTCCCGCCTTCCCCTATGTTCATCTGTTTTGTTTCTTAAATTCCACATGTAAGTGAAATCATAAGGTATTTGTCTTTCTGACTGACTTCTATGACTTAACATAATACACTCTAGCTCCATCCACGTCATTGCAAATGGCAAGATTTCATTCCTTTTGAGGCTGAGTATATTCCATTGTGCATATTCCATCTGCATACTCTAATCTAGCATGAATCGAGGGTCTGTCTCTGATCCTCTGAGGGAATGAAGAAAACAAGCATGCGACACCTCCCTAGCCATCTCCCTGGACCACACTACAAGACACCAGTATCTGCCTCAAAGGAGCTTGTAATACCTGTGTGCCACAGCTTTTGCAGCTGCTGCCAAGAGAGGGGTCTCCACATCAGCTGGTCTGGAAGCCGATGGGGGCTTCCATTCGCAAGTTCCACAGGACTGTAGCAAACAAAGAAGCAGCTCCTAACTGGAAAAAGCACAGGTACACTCCCCTCTCTCCTTCCCTGCCACCCCCAGCTATATACCCCGGCCCAGGGCAGAAGAAGTGGCAAGAGTGACCGTCTCCCAGTTTCTCCGTGGAAGGGACTTCACTACATACTTTCTCAGCTGCTGTCTGAGGATCTGACTTCCAATTCGTCTGCACTAAGCTGAATGCGATCTTCCCCTTTGGGACACTCAGTCTTAGTGCATCCTCAACAACTATGAACCACTAAGAACAAAGAATGTCGTTTGGACAATTACAAAGTTTGAGAGAAAACCTGGAGCTTGGGCCAGGCTGACTCATGAGGCTCATTTCTACAGAAGATCACTCTGTCACGACTGAGAAAGGGGGCTGCCTGAGAGTAAAGCAGAGAGGAAATATAGTTTTGGGGTGTGGGAGATAAGATAGATAGATAGATAGATAGATAGATAGATAGATAGATAATCCAACCAGAAACAAGAAGGAAATCCTGTCATTTGTGACAACATGGAAAAACCTGGAGGATTCACAAAAACAGACAAAAACCCCACAAAACATAATTAGCATTATGCTAATTGAAATAAGCCAGACAGAAAGAGACAAATACTGTATGGTACCACTTATATGTAGACTCTAAAAGAAAAAAGTCAGACTCATAGAAACAAAGAGTAGAAAGTGGTTGCCAAGGCCCGGGGGTGGGGATAAGGAAAACAGGGAGAGAGGTGAGTAAAAGGGTACAAACTTTCAGCTACAACATAAATAAAGTCTGAAGATCTTATGTATGATATGGTTACTACGGTTTTACAACACTGCATCGTGTAACTGTAATTTACTGAGAGTAGAACTTAAACGTTCTCATCAACAAGTAAAAAGGGTAACTATATGAAGTGGAGGATATGTTAACTGGATGGGAGAAATCTATTTGCAATGTATGCACATGTCAAATCATCTTTCTGTACACTTTAAATATCTTACAATTTTATTTGTCAGTTATATCTTAGTAAAGCTGAAAGAAAGGTAATTATTTTGATAATCCAAGTAACAGACATTAAGTAAGGCACTAATTAAGTTATCATAATCCATAAGTTTGGAAGACACAGATATGAGAAATGATAAGGCAGCAGAGTTGAGAGAACTTTTTCACAAGTTCACCCTTGTTCAAGTGTATAAAGGGAAGATCTGAAATGATTTCATATCTCACGTTTTTGTAACTAAGCCCAGAGATACAAGGTAGTGCAATTTATTAAATAGATATTGAAGAAAAGGGACAAGCTTTGGATAATTGATAATGTGTTCAGTTTTAAATTACTTACAACTTACTTACAACTTACTTAAATTACTTACAACTTACAACTTACAACTTAATTTAAGGTGCCTGTGGAATAACTAGTCTAAAAGGAAGTTTCATATAGGGTTCAGAGAAACAGTTAAGGCTGGAGATTTAGGTATATTATTTATCAGCATATATAAAATTATAATATAGAAATTACTTTAAAATTCTGAGAACGGATAAGAAAAGTGAAAGATTAGATTGAAAAGTTATGTGTGATATCTCACTAGGACTGATCATTCATCTCCTTCATTATCCTGCCTATCGTCGAAGTCTGGTAAATTAACTCCAAGTCAGCAAATACATTATGCAGCCCCTCTGTGCCAGGCACCACTCTAGATTCTCAGGATACAATAGTGAAAAATATAGACCCACTGCCTTTCCTTTATGAAACTACAGAATTCCTTGAGAACAGATCCTTATATCCATGATTAATGGTTTCCTAACATCTAGAATATTACTATTCCATCTCTATACTGGGCAGTTAATTATTTCCATGACTTGGGTGAATGCTTATTTACCTCTAGTAGGCATATACCTCTTCTTTGCTTAGTGCAGTTTGACCCTTCTTCTGGCAACAGCACGTGTTTTATTGAAGATCTCTCTTTTCCCAGCCCTCAATCCAGGTGTTGACTGGGTGAGGGGAGGAAGTAATTGACCACACCTGTAGTGCAGGGTGGGCTTGGGACTGAAAGCTGACCCATCGGAGCCTTTTATATCAGAAACCGTAGTGCAGACAGGGACAACTGGCCCTAATCACACCATCCAAAGCTAAAAGGGCTTCTGGAGAAGTATGGTAATCCTTGGAAAAGATCATTTCCCTTTTATAAGGGCTGCTGCTAGGGGTTAGACTGTAGGCTGAAGCTGCTGGAGGCTAAGTATACAAGATAAAGAATCTGCCTGAGAATAAAGCACAGAGGAAATGAGCATCAACACAGAGAGACAACTGTGGTTCCACAGTATTTTTTGACTGAATCCAGCTCTACCTGAAACCAACTTTGTTTTTTTGCTATTTCTAAGTAGGTTGTAATAGGGATTTTGTTACTTGTAAGCAAAATGTTCCAACCTATCTGTAGCACAGATTTATAAATACAGGTCACGAAATCAGATGTCATAGGATTTAACTTCTCTTGTTATTAAATGAATGAAGTTAAGTAAGTTGTTCAGCCTCTCTATGCCGAAGGGTCCTTATCTGTAAAACAGGGATGATGAAAGTGCCAACACCCTAAGGTTGGTATGGGGACTAAAGGAGATAACGGGTCCTTTTATCACTAGTTGGCACAAAGCAGAACAAAGTAGGACAATGATCATTATTATTGCCGTTCATATATTTTAACCTTTAGCCCAAAGGGAACAACTCAGTTTCTGAGAGTTACTCTGTACATGCCTGTCTCGAGGCCTTTATTATGCTTAACCTAGCAGCATTATTTCAAGTAACAAATATTTATTATGCTCTCAGGTAACATGCAAACGTATTCCATGTTACCAAGTATACACGATAAAATATGTGATTCTTGCTTTTGAGTTGTTCAAACCAAGTTGAAACGCAGAATAAAACATAATTAATAGTATTTCTGTAAGTGTGTGTGTGTGCAGGTGAACATCAAATGCCAAGACAACAGAGAAGTGAAACAACAGAGAACAGAAACGAAGCAGAAGGAAAAAACAGACTAAGCGCTGAAGGAAGAGGACTGGGTGGATGTGGAGATCTGCGAACAAACCTCCATTTGGCCTGAAATAATTATGCCATAAGCCGGCTGTTAAATGTAGATTTCTAACAATTATGCAGACAGAAACCTATTGTCACGTTAGGAAAGAGGAGAAAGGCTACTGTGAGGAATTTGTGATAACCTAGAAATGCCGAATTTCTCAACTGCTGTTCTGTAGCACTTCTCTAATCCCCGCCAGCCCATGACTGTACATAATGAGCTCCATACTATAAAACGATGAATTTTTACCTTCTGTGCATCCTCGTAATTTAGATTGTTCTGTTAGTCAAAGTCCTAAGGCCACAGACAGATGCAATGGAAGAGTGGGAAAAATTCATACATTTGCTGATAGAAGCTGTGCCTCTCCAGCCCCAACATCCAGAGACTGTCTGGAGCCTTCTAGACTTGCAGTTGCCAGTTTCTATTCCTGAAATATTCTCCCTTAGATATCCGAGATGCTCTTTCTCTTTCTCTCTGTCTTTTAAAATATCTTCTTCTGAGGGTGATGTCTATCTTCATGTTATCAAAAGTACCCCACCTACCCATGCGTGACCCTTTATCCCATTTTATTTTCTTCTAGAATTGTTCTCATAATCTTATGTATTTATTTTGTCCCTCCTAATGTGCAAGATAATTCCGAGCAAAGACTTTGTTTTTCTTTTCACAATTTTAACACAAGGGTTCAAATGCCATACTTACCCTAAACACTTGGGGCATATGTGTGAAACACAATAGACACTAATAAAATAGTTACTAAATTTGTGATTAAAAATGAAATTAAGTAAAATTTATTTTGAATTTTTTTATCTTGAGACAACTATGGATTCACATGAAGCTGTAAGAAATAATTTAAAAATTATTAATTTACTTATTTATTTTCTTATTATGGAAAGTAGTCAGTTTTTATAGTCAGCTATTATCTGCTCCCTTCAAAACTACTCTGAAAACAACACTGCTCTACCAGTCAAATGGACTGTTTTTCTTAGGTCATGTTCCACACTCTTCATATGATTCGTCAGCCATACCAGTTTAACAAGATTATAGGAATAGAAATCACATGCCAGATCACAAAAAGAAAGAGAAAAGAGTTTCTCCTATTCTTGCATTTTTACATAGATGGGGATTTTTCTTTTTTCTTAAGAGGGAGAGAGAGAGGGAGAGAGTGGTGGGGAGAGGCTGCAGGAGAGAGAGAATCTTAAGCAGGCTCCACACCCAGGAAGGAGCCTGACTTGGGCTCGATCTCACAACCCTGAGATCAGGACCTGAGCTGAAATCAAGAGTTGGATACTTAACTGAGCCACCCAAGTGCCCCTACATGGAATATTTTAGAAAGATATAAAGAGGCGTGCCTCAATGGCACAGTCAGTTAAGCGTCTGACTTTTGGTTTCAGCTAAGGTCGTGTGTGAGCTCAGGGTCATGAGGTTGAGCCCCGTGTCGGACTCTGGGCTCAGGGTTAAGTCTGCTGGAGAGTCTTTTTCCCCTCCCCCTCTCGCTCGTGCTCTCTCTCCTTCTAAAATAAAGAAACCTTAAAAAAAGAGACATAAACCATAAATATTATAAACCTAAGAGGTCACTCCATTTTCAGATTTCTTTTCATTATATGACTATTACAAATATTGTATGATAATTCAAGAAACAGGAAACAGAAATTATAGAAAAAAAACCCAGCGTTTTCTGTTAAAATTCTATAAATATGAATCACAAGGATTAGATTTGAAGTAAAACTTCACCACCTAATAATTCAAATTGCTTTCTTTCTAGGATCATGTGCTTGTTTATTCATCCAACAGTCATTCACCACATATCTACTGAGCACTGAAAATGGGCCAGGAACTATTATTATTGAGGTTGTATGGTTCAGACAACAAAACAGAGACCTTGTGTTCATGAATCTTCATTTGTAACTGGAGAAAAAGACTCATACACAACATACATAGAGATGCATACACAGTCAAATCAATAAAATACGTCCTGTACTGGTGCTGAGTCCGTGGAGGGGTATAAAGCAGGGAAGACAGCAGAGAATGACTGGATGCGGAGAATGCGCAGCTTTAATTTTAATACTTAAATAGAATGGTTAGAGAAAGTCTTCTTTGAGGTGACATTTGTTTAAAGACCCGAAGGAAGTAATCAATGAAGCGCACTCAGCCTGTGGGAAAGGGAGGCCAGGCAGTAGTGACCCCGAAGCAGTTCTGGGCCTACCCGGAAGAGCAGAGTGGGATGGGGGAAGAGAAGAGGGTGCTTTGGTTAGAAAGGAAACAGGAGATGAATAATTTAGGGCTCTGCAGGCCAATATGAGGCCTTTGGCCTTTATCCTGAATCTGATAGAAGGAATTTGAGTATTCTGAGCAGAGGAGTATCATGCCCTTACTTTTGTCTCTGGATCACTCTAGCTGCCAGTAAGGACACAAGAGACCAGTCAGAAGTTTTAAGCTG
Organism: Ursus maritimus; assembly: GCF_017311325.1. NCBI lineage: Eukaryota > Metazoa > Chordata > Mammalia > Carnivora > Ursidae > Ursus > Ursus maritimus. The sequence continues at coordinate 17,063,934 of NW_024423564.1, forward strand.
CAGAATATTCTCAAACCATCATCAGTCTGGAAGAGTTGGGAAATGGAAAAACAAAAAACAACAACAAAACAAAAAACAAAACCCTTCTCATTACTATATATATGGAGAATAGTGAGTACTTCAGAAAGCTTTCAGTAAGTATTAAGCGGGGGGGGGGGGGGGGGGGGGGGG
>NW_024423564.1:17064120-17161351 GCF_017311325.1 Ursus maritimus
AAGAAAGCTCCAGGCTGCCTCTTTCATCACTGCCCTCTTTCAACTATATAAAACTTCACACATGTTCTCCTTCACTATGTGTAAAACACACGTACTTCTTTCTCTCCATTGTATTCACCTTTTTGTTTAAGGAAGTGAAGTGTTAAGCTTCAGTTATTCTCTTTTCATCTGTTACGGCTTTGTGCATTACTCATAATCCATACTTTGTATCATACATCAAAACAATTAATGTACAGTACAGAATTTATAGAGTTGAACATAAAAAGAATTTTATCTCCACTTGATGTACAATGTATGCAAAATTTCCATTTGAATTAATGGAAGTCATCCGTGGGCTTTGTGAAGAGATCATTTGCAAGAGCTTTTAGAAGAGTTATCAGAATATGTGTATAGCTCAATTTTTCTAGATGTCTGTTGACTTCATTGTTTAATTGGTTTATAAGAGTGCTTAAAATTGACCTGACCAGAAACTCTTTTTATTTCAATACAGTGTCTTCAGATACAATATCTGTACAGCTAATTGCTAAATGTCTTACTTTTACAAAAATGACTTACCTCTGTTCTTGTGATTCCCCGCCCCCCCCCAATCTTCCCCTTAGTGCTCACAATCCTCAAATATTTCCACTCTGTAATACTGTTCAATTTCAATGCCCTCCTTCTAATGCCAGCCCATTTGGATGGCCATCTACGTACAAGGAACCTTAGGAGGTACTGTGAGATGCTTAAAAAAAAAAAAAAAAAAATGATAGAGAATACCCACCCTAACAGAATCTGCACTCAGTTATTTTAATTCAAATCTGGGTATAGTAACCATTATACCCAAAGTATGGGCTTACAAATTTTTCTACAACATAATCACAGAAATGAGACTGAAGAAAGAATGAGTTCAATAATCAGGTGGGATGTGCTCAGTCATTCCCTACCCTAAAGATAGCCTACCCTATTGATACTCTGTTTGAAATAGTTTTGTTTTGTTTTTAAACAATCACAAGCACCTTTGCATTCATAATTCCGAAAACAACTTTAAATAAACCTTTTTTTTTTTTTTTATTTAACACACGTTTGTAGTGCTTATTATATATCAGGGACTATTCTAAGAGTTTTACATACGTCCACTCATTAAATACTTGTAACAATTTTCTGAGGTAGGTACTATCTTGATACCATTTTACTAATGAGTATCTTCTACAGCACATTCTCCAAAAAGCAAGCAAGCCACTACGAATATATGCCTCCCCTGCTTTACACTCTCCAACAGCTTCCCAAACCAACTAAAAGAAAATTCAAATTCCTTACTATGGTCTATAAAATATTACATAATCTGTTCCCTGCCTGATTCTCCGTACATTTCTTTTACCATTCCCTTTAATCCCTAAACTCTGGCTCCGTTGGCTTTTTTTTTTTTTTTTTTCTGTACCTGTGCGCATCAATCTCATTCTCCCCTTGGGGTTTCTGTACTTACTATTTGCTCTTCCTGTAGTATCATCCTCATACTGTTGTCCTGGCTGCGGCAGCAGCCCCGGAGGTCCTTTGGGAACGCTGCTGCAAGGACTTGAGCTTGAACTGCTAGATCTGTGAGTGCCAGTGCCGAGCTGAGCTGCCCTGGCAACCAAAGTCTGACTTTAAAGGCTGGGCCTTCCCGTCCGCAGGTGTGATGCTGATAAGGAGGCCTCATGACCGGGGAGAAAAAAGCCAAGATGGTGCAGCTGATAGACCTGATAGGCCTTGAGCCGTGGAAGCTCCCGCAGTCTGGATGGAGGAAGCAGGACTACCTTCCCAAAGTCAATATTTGGACATAGAAGCTAAAGACCGCTGGCTTCAGAGGCCTCCTCGGCTTCAGCCCAGAGGTGGTGGGGCTCCTGGAGGACTTCGGGCCCGGAACCACTGCCCCGAGCGGGGTTCGGGCCCGGAACCACTGCCCTGAGCGGGGTTCGGCCCTTGCCTGCCACCTGGATGACGGCCGGCTGGGTGGGGAGCTGCTGGTGAATCTCAACCTTCTGCCCAGACGAGGCCGCCCATGTCCTGGGGGGCACCCGCAGCCGGCTGCCCCACCTAACCGCGTCTGCTTTCCCCGAGGCGTGAGCGGAAGGTCCTGCCCCTTCCTGGGCGCCCCCAGCCTCGCACACCTGTGGAAGCTTGACGCCCACCTGACCCCGGAGGTCCGCGCCTGCGCACACGCTTCAGGGAGCTGCCGCCCTGTTCTGTTCTGGCGGGAGGTGGCAAGAACCCGGGCAGGAAGCGCAACAAATTTCTCTCCAGGGAAGCGCATGTGAGCCGCCCTTTTGGGGCAGGAGCTGGCACTGGGTCCGTCCACCGGCGCCGGATCCAGAGTGGACCATTTGCCCACCCCGACTGAAGGAGAAAAGCCCAGACCAAGAATCTCTTTTCTCAGTTCCTTGTTTTAAGAGGAGGCGTCTCCACCGCCTGATGCCCCCGCCACGTGCACGCTGCCTGAGAGCTGTAGTGAAGGGATGTGCCTTAGATCCACACACTTTGACCTGCTGCATGACCGCTCGTTTGGATTATTTAATTTGTCACGTTTGAGGGCAGTGAGATAATTTGAGTTTAAAAATGTGGATACCACTTAAAACAACATAAGATCTTAATAAAAGGTCTAATCTGCAGAGAAGTCCTTTGTTTACATAATCTAAGTATACTTCTCCAATTGTTAGTCCCTTTTTATTTCATTCTCCTACCTAAAACACTTTAACATCCTTAACAAACTAACGGAATATTTCTCATTCCAGCGCTTGTTTCCGTAGTTCTAGTCTGTCTCCCCCACTGTAGTGTTTTTAACTTATTGAGAGCAGAGACCTTGTTTATTTTATTCCACAAAATCCCTGTGGTATGGCAGCATCCAGCATAGTAGGATAAGTAACTGCTGAATGACTGAGTGGACATATAAAGTGATACCATCCATTTTTAAAGCTTTTACAACTTTTCACACTTCACAGTTCATAAACTTAATTTTAAAATGTTTACTTGAGGGGCACCTGGGTGGCTCAGTCGATAAAGTGTCTGCCTTTGGCTCAGGTCATAATCCCAGGGTCCTGGAATGGAGGCCCATAAGGGGCTCCTTGCTCAGTGGGGAGTCTGCTTCTCCTTCTCCCTCGTCCTCTGTGTGCTCTCTCTCTCCCTAATAAATAAATACATAAATCCTTTTAAAAAAAAATGTTTACTTGATTTTGAACCAGCTATGAGTTAACATGTTTACTGTTGAATAGTATTATAGAAATTACAATTTTATATCTGATAATTATTAAGTGGTTGTCATTTCCATGTATGGTGCCATGGTCATGAATCACTTATTTCTTAGAACAAAAATATTAATGAGATATTGTAGATGAAGAAAGTCTAAGAGAGGTAAAATATTGTCCAAGAGACCACAGACAAATAAGCAGAGTTGATGATATTTAATGCATTCAGTCTAACTTTTGAGCCAGTGGTCTAGATGACCCCACTCGGCATTCTCTTCAGTGTAAGTATTCACTCTCAAGATTTCCTAACATAATTTGCATTTATGGATGGTATTGGTGTTCTAAGGAAAGGCCCTTAAATATCAAATATATCTATGAGTGGAAGGAATGCGTATCTTCCACACTGAGGCAGTCACCGGTTACCCTTATTTTCCTACAGAGAGTCTTTAAGTCCATGTTTTTCAGACTGAGTAGCTTCAAGGAGGAAAACTGCAAAACCACATCTAACTTTCCACTGGCAAGAAACAAACCTGCATTTTGTCGTGTGACTGGAATCTCTCGATTAATTTATTACCACAAAACCACAGCCTAAGTTTAGTCTAGTCTAATACCATTGGTAAATTACAGTTTTGGAAAATATGCAATTATTTTCCAAAATCTGTTATGTCTATCTAATAGAGCCACATAATAGCATCAACAGATTATAGTTTTTGAAAATATGTAATTATTTTCTACTCTGTACTGCCTAATAGAGCCACATATGAAGCAGACAAATTAACTAATCAGCAGTACTATATGTTTCCATCCTTCCACTCACAGTCTCTTGGCCAAAGTTAGTAACATGGCTGCACCCTACCTGCAAGCGAAGTATAAGCAAGCACATCAAATATGCACAGGTGAGAAAAACTTTTCTTTTCTTCCCTTCTAGGTTCTTTGGCTGGTCTAATACCTAAATTGACAGATTAACAGGGGGAAAAAAACCAAATTTAATTTTGTATATACAGAAGCCCCACAAGGACATGAGAGGCTCCCTGGCAATCAGGGAATTGTGGCTTATACACCATTCTGAGCTGAAGGGAAGGGGATAGGGAGCCTGGGGTCTCAAAGGGGAGGAAGACAAACTCAGGAAAATGCGAAAAACAGATGTTTGGGAAACGAATGTTTGCCAGGCCATACAAATAAGCCTTTCTGATATAAAAAGTTACCTTTGGTATTAGCTCTCTTTAAGTATAGACACTTTATCTAAATTTTTTTTATGCAGTTAAGGGGGAGATTAAAAGCTCTTCTTGAGTCTGTTGGGTTTCATCTTCAGCTTGATATAATCCACATGCCAAAGCCGCACATTCTGGAGTCATGTGTTCTGCCCCCTGCATGTGATGGTGAGCTCCGCCTCTAACATTTCTAACAGAGTGTTGTATTCTCAGAGGAAATACTATGAAACAAACATAGACTCTACTTGTATTTCACTAAGCCTAAGTTATATCTTAAATCATTTACTAGAAAAATATTTCAGGTAAAAATCCACCTCAGTGCTTTTCTAGCTAAGGATTATCCTTAGCTCAAAAAGCATGTTAACTATCACGGTTAATAATGTAATGATGTAGATAAGGACTGAAATATATATACTTCAGTAACCAGATTTCCAGTAAGAAGTAATTGGAAGGTTGCAGTGAAACAGTACTTATAATGACACAACAGTCATTATAAGTCAATTGGGCTTGGAATGTGTACATCTAAAATAATAACTGTATGGATTTAACTATTACTACACGAAAGGGTACAAAATTGTCATACCTTATTAAAATGATATTTTTACCAAAATAAAAGTTTATCTCAAGTTTGATATTTTTGCGGCTATTTAATATATATTGTGCTGCTACAATGTAGCAGATGCCATTTTCAAAAATTAACAATTTGTTCCTGGAGTAAAGACAATTTAACACACCATGTAAAAAAAAAACAATGGCTAATTCTCTTCGCCAGTTAGGGCTGCTATAACAAAAATACCATAGACTAGGTGGTTTAAGCAAGAAACATTTATTTCTCACAGTGCTGGAGGCTGAGAAGTCCAAGACCAAGGTGCCTGCAGATTTAATATCTGGTGAAAGCCTTCTTCCTGGTTCACAGATGGTAAACTTCCTACTGTGTCCTCACATGGTAGAGAGAGAAAATTCTGGGCCCTTATTTATAATCCCATTATAATCCCAAACCCATTATGGGGGTTCCACTCCACCCATGATCTCATCCAAAGGCAATTACCTGCTAAAGGCACCACCTCCAAATAGCATCACACTGCAGATTAGGCTCCAACAGAGGAATTGTGGGGGGACAAAAACATTCAGTCCATAGCAATGATGCAGCAATATGGGATGTGACTTCCCTTTATTTTTATAAGGACAAAATGAAAGCGATTCTACAATTTTATTTATTTAAAAACACACGAAAAGAAACAAAAAGGAATTCACTGACGTAGCTAAAAGTTACCTAATGAGATATGACAATTAAAGTTTATATGATATCCTGGATCAGAAAAAAAAAAAGACATTAGGTAAAATCTAAGAATTCCTAAATAAAATATGGACTTACTTAAAAATAATGTATCACCGTTGGTACATTAATTATGACAAATATATCCTATAATAATACAATAATAGAGGAAACTGGGTCTGTGGTATGTGAGTACTCTCTGAATTATCTTCAAAATTTTTCCAAACTAATAGTAAACGAAACTATTCTAAAACAAAAGATTATTTGAAAAAGTAATTTATGACATAATCCTGAAAACCATAATTTTTTTCAAAGTAACGTAATTACTTCTACCTGAAGGCAAACTTTGCCTTTTTGTAACTGAATATCTTGTTAATGATGTTCTTGATACCAATACTTCAGTGTTTCATAATTCAGCAGTTCATAAAATCAAACAAAATTTGGAATCTCATAGAATATAATGGAAATAACAGTTATAAATATAACACTGCTTGTATCCTTCAAAGTGATGTACTCGAAAAAGTAATGTGCTATAACTTTCAACATATGTGTGGTATTTGGCCATGGATATTAGAGTGATATTTGCCTTCCCCATCAAAAAAATAATTATTTCACACTGGTTGATGGTATAAAATAAAGGACAAATAGTTATCAAAGGAATGATTTGATCGAAACGTGTTCTTTGGTAAAAAAAAATAAAATAAAACCTAAATCTTCTCCCATCCTTGATAATCTCTGCAAAAGTAGAAGAGAAAGAAACAGTTCTATCATTGAATAAACATTAAACTAGAATGAGATCTGCATCACAGGCAATCTGCTAGAGATTGCAAAAACAAATAAATCTCCCCCTTTAAATAGATAAACACATGCAGCCCATCACATACATGTTTTCAAGATAAATTACAACTAGTCCTTAAGTAAGAGGACTTGCCAGCATCACTTGTCACACATAGTTCATCCTAAATTCACCAGGTAATTGGGTGACAATCTGTGTTAGTTAATAGGCTTTATCCAAAGGAAAAATAAATCCATATCTTTATGACAGGAACTAGTTTTAGAGTGAGGTGCCCATAAATTTAACCTCCTATCCTCTCACAGAAATGCAGAGGTGGGGCATTATCTTCCTTGATCACCTTTAAAGACATGGTTCTGAGGGATTTAAGAAAGACATTCCTGGTCACAATGCTGGTAAAAGTCTTGTTTAGCTTTTAAAGGGATTTACATAGATTTCCAAAAGACAAAGAAAACACAATTATAGGGTTTCCAAAGTAAATAGCTCTAAGAAAAGGGCAGAAGGGAAGTCTCTTCCCTTATTTTCAACAGGGAGAGTTAAGCATCTTTTTATTTTTATTATTTTTCATAATAATTTTTTATTCTGTTATGTTAGTCACCATACGGTATTTGATGTAATGTTCCATGATTCATTGTTTGCATATAACATCCAGTGCACCATGCAATATGTGCCCTCCTTACTACCCATCACCAGCCTATCCCAATCCCCCACCCCCCTCCCCTCTTAAGCCCTCAGTTTGTTTCCCAGAGTCCATAGTCTCTCGTGGTTCATTCCCCCTTCTTTTTACCCCCCCTTCAATCTTCCCTTCCTTCTCCTACCGATCTCCCTGCTATTTCTTATGTCCCATAAATGAGTGAAACCATATGATAATTGTCTTTCTCTGCTTGACTTATTTCACTAAGCATAATCTCCTCCAGTCCCGTCCATGTTGCTGCAAATGTTGGGTAATCGTTCTTTCTGATGGCTGAGTAATATTCCATTGTATATATGGACCACATCTTAATCCAGTCATCTGTTGAAGGGCATCTCGGCTCCTTCCACAATTTAGCTATTGTGGACAAAGCTGCTATGAACATTAGGGTGCATATGGCCCTTCTCTTCACTACGCTAAGACTTATATTCTATCATATTCATCAAACTTGATGGCTATGATACTTGAAAAACATTTTGAGACATAAGAAAATTCGTATAGTTTCATTTGTATATTACATGCACATACATGAATAAGCTGTACTAGAGTCTTGAAAGACATTTCTAAACTTAAGTAATTAAATATGAAAATTAAGCATCTTATTTTTAATTTGTATTTGCCCCAACATTATCCTCATGCACTTGAATCATTCAACCAACACTCTCAGACATATCAGAGAAGGGCGCCTGGGTGGCTCAGTCGGTTAAGCCTCTGCCTTCGGCTCAGGTCATGATCCCAGGGTCCTGGGACTGAGCCCTGAATTAGGCTCCCTGCTCAGTGGGGAGCTTGCTTTCCCCCCCATCCCCCAGCTTCTGTGCGCAGGAGTGCTGTCTCTCGCTGTCTCAAAAAAAAAAAAAATTTTTTTTTTAAAGGAATATCAGAGCAACTTAGAGAAGGCACAAAGGATGGGTGCAGGTAAGTTGGCTTTGAAGAAGAAATAAGTGAGAGACCAATTATCTAAATGTTTAACTTACAATGATATGGCTATTGTAACAACAGATTGAAAACAAAAATAATTACCTCTCCTAAGTACCATGTTCTTGAAAATATGTAATTATTATGGCAGTAATTATTGCCCTAGGGTTCTAATTATAAGCAAATGAGTTAAGTGAAATTTCAATACCACAAGTCCTTCACTGAGAAGTTCCACTCCTGTTGTTTTTTTGTAAACTTATTTCAAAGTGTAAAATATCTATAGGACACATTGTACACTTTGCACATTACTTTGATGTTATTATACTTCTGTAACTAACAACCAGGTTAACATATGAAACACTATCAGCACCCTATTTCAAAAATCTTTACTCACCCTAGGTTCAAGATATCCTCCTAGAAACTTGATTGTTTTACATTTTACATTTAGACCTGTAACTCATTGGAAGCTGAACAAGATGTTTTCTTTCCCCATATAGGTATCTGAATGAGCCATGACCACGTATTGAAAAGACCATCTTTTTTCTCATTCACTACATTCCAGGGATAGTTTTATTAATCAGCTGATCATATATAGCTGGATCTGTTTCTGGGCTGGATATGCATTTTGCTTTTGTTTTCCTATTTTTTTCCTCTATTCATTTAAACTTATACCAATGCCACCAGTTCTAAAATACTGAAGTTTTATAATGAGTCTTGGCATCTGGCACCGAAAGCCCCCCAAGTTAGTTCTTCTTTTTCAAGCTTGATAATTCCACCGTATGCATATTCTGTGTTTTATCAGTAACCATATTTTCCACATCTGTGTATGTTCCTTTCTTCAGTGGGTTGGTGCTATGGAAAATCATTGTCATGGTGATAGGAATAAGGACAAGGTAAATATTGAGGGTTGTTGATAGATGTTTGCTAACCCCTCCTATGTATGTATATAGTGTTATTGATTTATTAAAGTATTTATTGAGAACAAGGCATTTTTTTAAAAAATGTTTTTTCAGCCAGTTAGAGATGTAATATGACCCCTCTGTGACTTAATCGGGCTCCTCCTAAAGCCTTTAGGTCTTGACCTGGTTACTTGTCCTTGTCAGATCTGCATTGATGGCCCTGTTTTAACTAGAATCCTGCTAAAACAGTTGAGCCAGAATCCCCCACCCTTGATATCTTGTCTAAACAAGTTCCTCGTCTATCCAATTCCCTAGGTGATAGTTGACAATCCTGGCCTACCTTTAGCAAGAACCCTGTTGGGTCTATTTAAACAGGATCCTCACCCCACTCCTGATGTTTTCTCTTAGTAATTTTTTATCCACTGACTCCCACTCTGTTCCCTGTCAATAAATCTCTTCTTGGCTATGTTTCATTTAAAATTTAGCCATTTCTGTACTGAGGTCTCTTTTGACCTATTACAATAGATTCTGAATAATCTGTCTTTACCATTTTAGGCCCTGTCCTAAGAGGAAACTACACTTAAAAGGAAAAAGGCCCCATTCTGTTATTCTACACCACCCTGGAAGGAGCCCTCCTTCCTTTCCCACATGAACAACTACCTGATAGGTAGACGAGTGTGTGGACAAAAACTTGTTTGGGTGACAGGCACATGGAGAGTTAATCAGATTAAAATAGCCTGCCAACATTCTCATCAAAACCCCTAGACCTAGAAACTCCAAAGGCAACCCTCTTGGGTTCCTTTTCAGGAGCTTTCTACTATCACTCAATAAACTTTGCTTTGCTGCGCACCACTCTTCATCTGGTCTACCTCTTCATTCTTCGAATCGGCGTGACCAAGAACTGCAGGCACTAAAGGAAAAGAAATCCTGAAACAAATTAAATAAATAAATGGAACTAATTAGAAACATACTGAATATTTTATCCACGGTCTTTGGAAATACCCAGACAGCTGTCTGATGTCCCTTCAGTCTCCCACCTAAAACAATCCACATACTACACCAGTTTACCTATTAGAACAAATGAAAAATTTGAAAGTCTCTTCCATAAATATTGATAAAAATCTTTATCATTCATATTGAACAGCTATCTTAACACATAATTTGCTATGAACACAATTCAGATACACATACAGAGAAGAGCACAAATGAGAATATATTACTATGTTTGTCTGACATAGGGCTAAAGTTTTAGAAAAAAAGTACCAACTCTGTGTCCATCTGTATGTATGTTTATGCATGTTTATGTATGTATGTTATATAGATGTAATATTTTTCTACTTCCAGAACGTATTACCAACTTAAGTTATAAAATCCTTTAAAGGAGTGAGTTCAAATTAGTTTAGAGATAAATGAGCACGGATATTAATTAAATATTGCTAAAACTCCCAGAAATATAGATTCTAACTCAAATGCTTTTAAAGTTCATATAACTTGGGTAAATATTTGCAAATAAGATTAGTTTAGTATTGTTGGTTTAATAAAAATAGCTATGTCCTCTGAGGTATCAGCTCGTATTAAGTATAATATAAACATACATTTTGTAATTAAGTTTTTATGTTTTTTGTTTTAATCATACTCGCCTAAAGTTCATGTTCTGTAAAAATAGTTAACAAGGAAATAACTTGAGATGATGACTACCTTTGTTTAATATTATAATATGTGTGTCTGAGAACAGTTTCCGAAGTCTTTTTTGGTAACTTGAAACACTAGACCTTTGCTAAATTAAGTTAAGCAAGAAATACTCACTAAATATTTAGATAATTCTAAGTAAGATACACTATTTAAACACTCACTGCTAAGCATAAGTTTACGTTTGTATGCTTCTGTTTTTTATTTTTATGATATAGAAGAAGCTAAATATATTTGGTTGTGTTAATAAATATGTACCTTTTGCCACCTTGAGAAGTTGTATCATGAGGAAGCATACACCTATAAAACTTGTGATAGCTATAGTCATAAAATGTGCTGGTTTGCTACAGAATCCTAGTATGTGACAAACATTGCAGAATCGTCTACTTCCTAGAGTTCTCTGTAAAGTGGGGGGGGAAGCTACTAACGGTTTGTTCCAGAACGACAAAGAGGAAAATATAGGAAAAGAAGAAGAACAAAACAAAACAGTGATGAATGTCAAAAAAAAAAAAAGTTGTAGAAGGTTTGTAGGAAAAATCTTAGAAAAGTAATTTTACCTTATGTAGTCAAAGCTGGCTAAGATTGGATGGATTTATGTACAAGGTTTTAAAAAAATGAGTTCAATAGCATGGCAATACAAAATTAGAGTTCTTTTTCTCTGTTAAAACAACAAAGTTTTCTTGTATTATTGGCCTGCTCTTAATAGATTATAAAAGGCTTTCCTTTACCTTTTCAGTAACTGCTTAGAATCTAAGATTTTGTGTCTTATCCAAATAACCTTCTGTACTATATGTTAATCTTTATCACGTCCTCAAATATTTAAGAGAACCTAAGTATTGATTCATAGTGATCTGTGATCCTATTTAATCAAGTACTCAAACCTTTTGACATTTTTAACAACTTCCCAAAATCAAATTCTAAATTAAATCTTCTTGTTCTCAAACTGACCTTGAGATTTCCCAGAGGGTTCTTGGAAAATCTCAAAGGATTTGTTCTCTCATTGGACATGCTAAACTAATTCATTTATTTGATATGTTGAATTACATAAAAGACATTAACAAAGAAGAAGAAATGTCTTGACCTACACCAGGTTATATTTGCATGGGTAAATATTAATATAAGTATTTTAGAAATCATATGAACTTCATAGAAATTTGTCCTTACCCTCATTGTTCATGATAGGTCTTGTGTAATATTGTAAGTCATAATTCCAGTTATTATTTTAAAGTGTTTGTGCCACAGAAATAACCAGAGTTCTTTGTCAAATGAACTCTCAGATCTTTTACCATGCTGTTTTGTCATCCACAGATAATTTTTCTTTTACTCTAATTTTTCTCTGACTGCATTTTTAATGGGTTATAAGCCAGAATGCTTCATCTTCAACAAAAAATGTCTCAGAGACCAATGGAAAGGATTATGACAAGGGTTCTGGGGTACAAGCTTCTGATAGCATTACTTAAATAACCTTAAGAGCATACTGATGGACTGAGTAAAGATTTTCAGAGCTCTAGTGGAGAGGCTAGTAAGTTCATAAAACTGCTAACTCAAGATCAAGCAGAGCAAAAGTAAATTACATGCGAATGAATGGGCTAATAAACAATAATTACAATTTTTGTCTGGAACACTGCTAGCTCTTTAATGTTCTGTATTCTTTATATCAGGAACTCTTTTCCCTTTTCGCTCAAGCTATCTGTAACTCACAATACGACAGTAGATATACTTTCGTAAATAAAAATGAAATATTTAACTTTGTTCCATACCTGATCCCTCCAGAATCTGGGAACTGTTGTGGAGTATTCTTATTTTCATGGCGATATCATTATTTGAGATTCTATAACAATCTACTCTCCTTGTAACAAAACATAATTGGAAACATCAGTTATATATCACCAGGCTCTGACTGGAATAACATATTTGAGAATGATGCATAGAGTCAAATATGACCAGACAGTTTTAAGGAACTAAAGTTGACTTAATGGAGTCAGTGCTTACAAAATTCTCTTGAAACAACTTGCCTGGTATTTGGTTTATAGGTTTCCTAGCCTCATAGGTGAGTAAGAAGTTTACTTCCTGGATGGCCCAGGACCTTTAGGATACCTAGGAACCTCAAGAAGAGAGGAATTCCTCCAAATCTATAACTAATGCAGGAAACATCTGATGGAAAGTCTTTGGCTTGGTCTCCCAAGGCTCAAGCAGCTTTAAAAAATCCAATTTGAAATCCCCTATGAAAAGCTCCAGCAAAGCAAACTCATTAAGGTCTATGTGATCAATTACCATTCTTGCTGTGCTTATATAAATAATAAGACCAAATCTAATAAGACCACACTTATTTTTTAATTTATCTTGTGATGGAAAATCAAAAGGGAGGTAACTGGAGAGAAAAAGTTTATGTTTCACTGGAGAACTGTAAACATCCTTACGGGCTATTAGATTATAATCTTGTTTACTGTCTTTGAGCTATTTTTCACTTGTAGGTAAACTCCATTTTTCTTTCTACTTTTTTGTCTACCTGTAAACTGGATTGGATCCTGCTTTTTATGCCATTTTGTTAGCAATTAACATTGCCAATTTTTCGTCCACCCTCAGGACTTCGCATTCCCTAGGAATGAAAACTGCCCTTTTCCTTAAGTCTTGAGAGCTGAGTCTGGATTACTTGATATAACTTCAAAATACCAGCATAATATAACATGTATGGGCAACCTTTATGCCTCTTAGCGTGTGGGACATTCAGAAAGTTCACTGTAACACCCAATGCGATCATCGAATACATTTATGCTGCAAACCAGGAGATCCATGGGATTGCCACTGTGTCTTCACTCCACTATCTAAAGATGCTTCCAGCCCAACATCTAGAAATCTTCCCAACTGACTGCCCTATGGACTCAAATACTATATGCTCAACTGCTAGTTTTTGTTTTTCTTTCATTTTCATAGAAACTCTCCTCATTAAATGCCTGACTCTTTGCACTATCCAGCAAATAACTTCTAATGCAAAGTACCAGTAGATGGTTCAGCTGGTCTTCAATGAATAGAAGATGCCTGAATGAGAAAGGACTTCTATTATTCAAAGGAAGGAAGAATGTCTCTCCTTTACTTAACAAGAGGGACTGAAAAGACACTCTCCTTGACCTAACTTTAGTCAGACCTCTAAGCCTTAACCTTGGCATCTGTTCTTGTGGGACTTGTATCACCCAAATTTAACATGAATCCTGCCAAGTCAGTTTAACCAGAATCTGCCACTTTGATGTCAATTCAACTTCTCATCTCCTACAATCTCCTAAGTGATAGCTGATCACCCTGGCCTGACTTCAGCAAGAATCCTATTAGGTTTCTTTAACCAGAATCTCTCCTACTCTTGCTATTTCCTCTTAATAATTTTCCACTCGCTGGTCCCCACCTTGCTTGGCTATCTCCCCATTTGTCCATGCTATGTTTGGAACTGAGCCTACTTCTGTGCTGAGGTCTCTTTGACTTATTGTAACAGTTCCTGAATGAAATCTGCTTTTTACCACTTTAAACTACTGTTGAGCTCTGGTTTTCTTTAGCAGGTATCAGCCATATATACATAAATCACTTTAGCAATAATAAATATACATAAATATGTATATAATTAAGATGCCAAATGAGTAATACAGTGCTAATTAGTTGAATTCAAGCTAATTCATTTAGACCTAGAAAGCTAAATATGATTTTATATAAGACATAGATTTCAATATAAATATAAATGTGGACATAAAAGTGAAATGATATATGCAGGTGAAAGTTAAAGTACTGATCTAGCTGATTCTGCAGCTTTTGTAATAGACAGAATCCTATTAGTGCTAATAAGAGTCAAGATTTATTGAGTGTATTGTTCTAAGTGTCTTACAGTTATGTCTTTTAATCCTTACAAGCACCTTATGTAGTAGGGACTATTATTATCTCCATTTTAGATATGATTTAGATATAGATTTAGAAATAAAACTCAAAAGGGAAAATAATAAAAAGGAAGTTTATAAACCAAATATCTTCTGTAATTTGAGTCTGGGGGGAGGTCTGGGATGAAAGAGAAACCATGCTCTTAGAAACAAGTGCTGAATGCAGAGGTGATATATTCTAATGCAATTATAATTTCCACGATCAAATAATTCATATCAAAATATCTCATTACTAGCTTGTCTAGCTTGCTGTAAGCCAGCTCACTTAAAAAATAAAAAGTCTTCATTTGGTGCTTTACATCTCGTTATTTAATTCTTGTTTCAAAGAAATACATTTCCCTGTGGCCTTAGGGGTGGTCACACTTCCTTTGTCACCACCAGCAGGATATTGCAATATTCCCTATAGTTTTCCTCCACCTTAAAAATAGTTTTGTAGGGGCGCCTGGGTGGCACAGCGGTTAAGCGTCTGCCTTCGGCTCAGGGCGTGATCCCAGTGTTATGGGATCGAGCCCCACATCAGGCTCCTCCGCTGGGAGCCTGCTTCTTCCTCTCCCACTCTGCCTGCTTGTGTTCCCTCTCTCGCTGGCTGTCTATCTCTGTCAAATAAATAAATAAAATCTTTAAAAAAAAAATAGTTTTGTAAATAGCCCCTCCATAACCTGTGAGTGCGGGCAGGATAATGGTTAAGGTGGGGGGAGCCTATTGCCTGAGCCTTAGGGCTTTCTTCTACAGCGTGCCAGGAGAGTTCCAAATTTTTACCTCATCAACTGTAAGTCATATTGAGTCCAGCCAGACCTTAATTAACTAACATAGTAGACTAATTAACTAACATAGAGGACTAATTATTTCTATCCCAGGTGTTCAAGACAACCCATTAAATCCAAAACCCTGGCTAAGGTACACTTGAGGCCAGGAATAGGTCCAACTGATAATATAAGAAAATTTTGTTCAATTTGCTCTATTATCCTTGTCATACTCCCCACTTAAGCACCTCACACTGCTGAGAAATAGGTTTATGAGACATATAGGCCATCTTCACTACGGACTTTATCTCTCATGTAAGGCTTAGAGGCAATAGAAATGTGATGGTAGATTCAGAAGAAAATAAGCTTGAACTTTTGCAGCAACTTCTCCAAATGAAGTTACAGAAAGGCTTTTAGCGCAGAAGAGGATGGATGTCTGCCTCCAGTGGCATGAGGTTTAGGGGAATTTGTAGTTCCATATTCTTGGTCTTATCTATGTCTGCCTAAATTTCCTCATCCCATGTTTTACGGTCCTATTCCTTCCCTACAGAGTCCTTATTTTAGCATAGGAGATTTGGAGTGGGGAGTGTGGGGCATTTAATTGGCAATCAACTCTATCTCTTACTCTCAGATTGAGTCTGACATTCCCAGCTATTATAGGAGACAAAGAACTCCTTTAAAATTTTCATGGAAGGAAGCCTGGGTGGCTCAGTCGGTCAAGTGTCTGCTTCCAGCTCAGGTCATGATCCCAGGTCCTGGGATTGAGTCCCACACCGGGCTCCTTGCTCAGTGGGGAGCCTGCTTCTCCCTCTGCCTACCATCCCCCCTGCTTGTACTCTCTCTCTGGAAATAAATAAAATCTTAAAATAATAAAATAAAAATTTCATGGAGGTTCCTAATTATATATCCATGACTTTTATATTTTTTAAAATATTTTATTTATTTATTTGACAGAGAGAGAGAGAGAGAGAGAGAGAGAGCAGGCAGAGTGGCAGGTGGAGGGAGAGGGAGAAGCAGGCTCTCCGCTGAGCAGGAAGCCTGAAGTGGGGCTTGATCCCAGGACCCTGGGATCATGACCTGAGCCTAAGGAAGCCACTTAACTGTCTGAGCCACCCAGGCACCCCTATATCCATGAATTTTAATTTCCTTATTGCCTACGTATACACTTTAGTACCTTCCTAAGAAACCAAGTGACATAAAAACTTCATAAACAATATTTTTAACATAAAAACTAAGTATCATAGTTACTTGCTCTCAAAATACATTGACCTCAACTTGATACCATGTTACCAGTGTTGATCATTTTATTGATCATTCTTATAGTGCATACCATAGACAGCCTATGTTCATATGTTCCAGTTCTCTAGGCAGGTAATTATCTCTGAGCTCCTTTAATACATGGCCATGCTAATCCAAAAATTCTATTTGGTGGGTTTGCTTCCTGGGGCCACATTCAGTATCAGTAACTGTATCGAATGAGTCCAATCATAATTCAGATAGTGCTCCCTGAAATTTGGATGATTTGAGGGTTTGATGAAGTACAAACAGAAAATAGGGAAATCATTGAGAAAAATGCAGCACATCAAGGTTAAACCCATACAGCTACCAATATCCCTACACCCAAAGAATTGTTTAGTATCCAAACCCAGGAAGAAGGAAGTGAGGTAGAGAATCATCCTGATAAAAGCAGTGACCTTCATACAAGAAGTACGGAAAACACTGAAAGCCTGATACGACCTCAATGGGTTGGAGCAGAAAAAATAAATAAAAAATAACTGCTCTCCTTCCTCTTGCTCTTCTCTTGCTGAGTCTCCCCACTGGCTAAACCAAAGAGAAATAGAGGGCAAGGGAGCTCAGGGTACAGACCAAAGTGAAAAGGGTAGAAGCCAGTCTTGAGAGGCAAATGATATAGGTGATGATGGTTAAAGAAAAACCAGAACCAGACAGTAGTTAAAGCACTACAAAGAGGTTTCATTCGTGACCTATTACAGTAGGGAGAAAGAGACCTCTGTATAGAACTGGGCTCCATTCCAAATACAGCTTGGATAAGCGAGGATTTATATCAAGAGGTCAGTGGGGGGTCAGTGGATGGAAAATTACCAAGAGGAAACCTCAGGCGTAAGGAGGGTTTCTGGCTAAACCAGACAAGATTCTTGCTGAAGGCAGGCCAGGTATCTGATATTGCCGGGGGCAATGAATACTTACAGATACCAGGGGTTATCCACTATCTAGAGTGAGTGTTCTTTCTTAACAACGTTCTGGCTGAAACTGGGCTATGCAGGTCTGGCAAGGACAGAGCCTAGTCAAGAATGGGGTTCAGCGGAACCTGACTGAAGTTTGGTCAAGGAGTCTTTTTCATGATGTCTCTTTCATCAGTATCTTTGCTCAGATATATACTTGGTTTTTCAAGCTTAGTAGATCCCAGACTAAAATCTGCTCCTCCTTAAGTTCTCCCTCCTAAGTCAATAAAACACAACAGACAAACAAAAAAACAACAACAAAAAATGAACTTGGTCTCATCTTTGACTCTTAAATCTCTATCACATATCATATCATCAAAACATGTTGATTATACCATCTCCCTGCTTTCAGTATTAAATACTTGTAGAATATTTGATAATCACTGTGATCCTTTAAATGTGTAAGTCAAATATGTCATTCCATCATTTCTAGTCTTAAAATCCTATCAAGATTTCCATCACCTGTAAAATAAAATCCAAAGTCTTTATTATGGCCTATAAGGCCCTAAACATCTAAAATATGACTACCTTTATATCCTGATTTCCTATTTCTTTCATTTCACGAATTTTGCTTTAGTCACGCCGGCCTCCTTCCTTTTCCTTGACCACTACCAAACTGACTTCTGCCTCTGGGCCCTTGCTAATTGTTCTATCTGGAATTCTCTTTTCCCAATTATTCAGAGGCTCACTAAATTTTTTCAATTCTCGGCTAATATACTGCCTTCTCGGATACCCCATGCCTAATCAATATACAGAATATGTAATTTTATAAATTATAATTTTATGTGTATGTACATAAATTATGTGTATTAATATATAATAATTATTACATAACATATGCAGTTATTAAAATAGTGTGATGTGGCCAACTGATCCGAACAGTAATTCTCAAACTTTTACTAAGATTTAATTCCGTTAGAAAAAATAGTTTTATAAAAACATTTTCATTAGGCATAAATATAAAGCACATTTTTCTCTTACAGCAAATTTTAAAATAATTAGCATGAGTGAAGGAGTCTATGGACTGTAATATTGATACCTTGGAAACAATTTGAAAGATATACTTAAATTATTTTCTAATTAATTTTCCCCTAATAATTTGTCCCTATTTTTGAGGGTTGAAAGTTCAGACATTTTTGGCTTTCTGAAGCACTAGGTTTATTCAGGAGCTAAAATTTACATTGGAATTGAGGTGCAGACTCTTGTTGGCATTAAATTATGTCCATTCTTTTTCTTTGGTCAAATCATTCACATAACTTCTTCAAGTTGCGTGAGGCTCTTAGAGACAACATTGATTTGTTCATTCAACTTTTCTATTCTAGAGTCTATAGTTTGTTTGTTTTGACTCTAAGTGTAGAAGAAAATAAACAAGAGAAGACACACATGGCAAAATACAACAGTAACCATGCATAACTTTATTTAAACCAGTAAATATTTTGACTTAACTTTCTAGACTTTTTTAAAGTATTTAAAGTTACTGTAAATTTTGATTCTACAAACAAATTTTATCACAAAATGTATAACACTTTAAGGTGTCTTATCTAAGACTTAATATTTGTCCAAGATTTAAAATATATCATTTCAGGGGTACCTGGGTGGTGCAGTCAGTTAAGCGTCTGACTCTTGGTTTCCACTCAGGTCCTGATCTCAAGGTCATGAAATCGAGCCCTGCATCCAGCTCCATGCTCCGCTCAGAGTCTCAGATTCTCTCTTCCTCTCCCTCTGACCCTCCCACTCGTGCTCTCTCTCTTAAATAAATGTATATCTTTAAAGAAATGTATATATAATTTCAAAACTGCTTCAAAAATGAAAACGTTCAGAAACTCCTCTATAAAGGGCTTGTATTCCCTTAAAAAAAGGGAGAGGAATATAAAATCAAATTTAATCAAGATATTTTTAGCAGAAACCTAAAGTGGTTTCCTCATAGTTGCAAACTTATCTCTCTTAGGTAGTGACTATTTGGGAAGATAAGGCGCTTTTTCTCATGGGGTTAAATTCATTTCCGAATTGAGAAACGAGATGGAATTATACTACTATTGCTGCCATCTAAATGAAGATGGTATAGATGCTGAATTACCTTTTACCTTTGAGGCAACAATTAGAAACTAACAGATTCAAATAAAAAGTTAACGGAAGCTCTGCAGTTTCACAGATGCCCACGTCTTCTTGTTATTGTTCTAATTATGGCAGCAAATACCAAGTAGAACAGTCTGCCTGGGTGGTGGTGTGACTCAGCCTTGACTAGTTCCTTTGAGGAGGCATTCAGCTGGGGGATTTTTCATCACACCATGGCCTATCTAGTACTCTGACTCACAATGTCTTTTTGTAGGAGTAAAACAAAGGCAGTTGTACTCACAGTTCCCGTCATCTCTAATTCCATCAGCATTCAGAGTATTTGCTTGGTTCCTTATTAGTATGAAATATCTGGCCTCCATACTATTTACAAAGAAAATAATAGAAATGCAGACAGGTGTATTCATAAAAAAGGCAGATTTAGGAAAAATATATAATGACAGCTAATTAAATTAAAATAGAAAAGGATGTCCTCATCCATGTTCTTTTGGTGATTTGCAAATAAGATTGTAGAGTTGAAAGCCCTGTTAACCACGTAAAAAATAACTTTTTTATGTAAACATTTTATCCATTTATTATCTCACTTCCTATTATTTTCTTTGGCAGATGAAACAGATAATATTTTTCTCAGAATAACGTACTTACAGTTTTTTTTTCCCAAACTGAAAGACATTTAGGAAAAAAACTTTGCAAATCCTAATTTCTGATGCTTAAAACATGTATAATGAACAACATATATGAATCTACTCTTTGGCATAATAGCCTCCAGATTTAGACTTTTAACTCATTTGAAATCACTGCATTTGCCAAAAAATCATTTATCTAAATTATTAACAGATTATCATTTTGAGTCAATACTGTTAATAATCTGAGTCAGTGGCTTTGAAAAGAATTAAGTTTTCTAATTTATTGATCCAGTGTTATACACATAACATTATAATAAAATAGTGTCTGTTTAAACAGCCTACCACCTTCCGATACTAGCCTTCTTAAAGTCCTTTATTTTAGCCCGTTCATTAGTTATTCATATCTAAAAATTGTGTATGCAATAACAGAATAATATATAAATGATATTCTGGGGCAACGAATACATACTTCAGCAAGATTTTTGTGTTCAGATTAAAAGTAATCAAATCATAGTCATTAGGTTATTTATTATAAAAATCTATCACTAGGAAAAATTCATCTCTGCATTGTTCCACTTTTAGTGGTTTCCCAGATAAAAACTTATTGCCAGAATTACGTGCATTTTGTAGGCCAGTATATATGCTGCATAAATCATGTCCTCTATAGCTGTTGTCTTCTGTATTATTTTAGGATGTACCATGGTTTTTTATAAATATCTAAAATATGTAAATTTCTTCTCTGAATGTGTGATTAGTTCCTTTCTAGGCAAGGGAGATTTCCCCCATGATCAGATTCAATCAGTTCTCTATGTTTTGGAATTCTGCCTGAAAATGCTTATTTTTATTTATGAAAAATGTGCCAGAAGATCTGCAAGAGCAATTTTGTAACACTTATAAGCATATTTTTTTCCAATTTAAAAACGAGCTTACAGCAAGAAATAGCAGAACAAATGTAAAAAATATCATTACGATTTTGTAAATGCTGTGAATTCAGTAGCATGGTTAGAAAATGAATGACAATACTTCGGCGATGTTTTATTTTAATATCACACTAAGAGTGGACAGAATGTGTTTATTAAATAAAACTGAAATATATCTGGAATAGATCATTCTAAAAGTTTTTCACTGAACACACAGAGTTTATACTGAAAAATATTGGAAACTGAGGTTGAGTAAACCGCATAGATGGAGATGATCTATAGATTTTTGTTTTTAATTTTTTAATATAGTGTGACAGTCATTGATTGATTGTCTCTCAGCTAGAAACTCATCCTTTACCCCTGCTCTGTGAAAATGAATCTGACCCCCCCTAAATATTTTCCTGTTATCATCTGACACTGAAGCTTTATCAGTGGAGGAAAGTGGAGAGAAGCTGCCGAGTAGAGTTTAGTTTCTTGTTACTGTTGCACTCCTTTGGCATCTCCTGCAGCCCACTGTGCTTTCTCTAACACCAGGCTCCTGTCGTGCTCACAGATTCCCCACTGTCTGCCTTCTGTTATATATGGAGGGCAGCAGCATCTAGAGACCAAGAGCTTTCTCCTGACGCATTTTCCAAATACTCTGTAGCAAAGTGCCCCTTGTGAGACACTTCCCCAAGAATGGCTTTCATTAGCCCCCTAGGGAGCAAATTCCTGGCAAGTTTACCACAGTGGCTTCTCTGTCTTTCAGTGAGCCACAACTCTGCTTCTCCATAATAAGATCTTGATGTAAGGCCCATGCGTGTGTTTTGAGAGGAGGATACTATTTCTTGACGGCTCTGTTTCAGTCCTAGGCGTGAAGCATATTCTATTATCTGTTATTCCTATTGTCATTGAACTTACTGGAGATTCTGAAGAGAGCATGTTTGCTTGTGTAGCTAAGATGTCACTCTATCAGCTAACTTGTTTGGCTGACTGAAACTTGGACTCAGAAGTAGTTAATGAGGGACACCTGGGTGGCTCAGTCGGTTAAGTGCTGCCTTCAGCTCAGGTCAGGATCCCAGGGTCCTGGGATCGAGACCCACACAGGGCTCCCTACTCAGTGGGGAGGCTGTTTCTCCCTCTGCCTGCTGTTCCCCCTGCTTGTCCTCTCTCTCTGTCTAATAAAGAAATAAATAAAATCTTCCTAAAGATTTTTTTAAAAAGATTAAAAAGAAAAAAAGAAAAGAAGTAGTTAATGAGACTGAATGGCCAAAGCAGTTGTGGCATAATGCGGAGAGTTGAATGCAAAGGCTTAGGGAGGTAGGGCAGTTAAACGGGATTTATCATCCAATATTCAATTGTGGATGTGACATCTTTTCTGGAACAAATCAACACAACTGTTCTTTTAGTTTCCTTGTTCTGCTTTAACAAATTACCAAAAACTTAAGGAATAAAAACACTGTAAATGTTTCATCTTATAGTTCCTGGGATCAGACATCCAAAATCAGTCTTAGTGGGCTAAAATCAAGATGCCTGCAAGTCTACATTCTTTCTGGAGGTCCTAGGCGACAATCTTCTTTTCTTTTCTAGCTTCTAAAGGCCACCTGTATTTCTTGGCTTGTGGCCACTTTCTCTGTCTTCAAAGCCAACTGGATTGTCTCTTTTTTTTTCCTAACCGAACTTCTGCTTCTGTCATCACATCTTGTCTCCCTGATTCTGATCCTTCCTTCACCCTCCTATAAAAAACCTTGTGATTACATTGAGCCCAGGTGAATAACTTAGCATAATTTTCCCATCCCAAGATCCTTAACTTAATCACATTTACTACATCCCTTTTGTAAAGTAACATGTTCACAGGCTCCAGGATTAAGACTTGGGCATCCTTGAGGGACCATTATTTAGTTTACCACAATATCTGACACTTGGTATGCAGCTTATTGACTTGAATAATCCCTTTCTCTTTGTACCAATTTGCAAGGATTGCCAGAAGCAATTTGCATTGACCTGCAGGGCCAATGGTGTAGTTCTAGAATGTTGACTCAGGCTATGCTAATTTTTTTCCTTGCCATAACACAGTCTATAGATGCTGATCACTTTGACACTGCACAAACATCTAAGTGGTCCACTACACTATCGATGTTATGCTGACTGGATCTGATGAGCAGGAAGTAGCAGATACGTTATGCAAAGAAGAGGACAGAAGATACACTCACAGATTTCATGAGCCTGCCTCTGCAGGGTAGTTTCTGGTATTTCAATAGTCTAGAGCATGTCAAGAAATCCCCTCCAAAGAGAGCAAGTTGCTTCAACTTTCACCATCTACTATGAAAAAAGAGACACAATACTTGGCAGGCCATTTTGGATTTTTGTGGCAACATATACCACATTGTGTTAATTGGACTCATCTACAGAGTTATCCATAAGGTTTCCAGCTATAAGTAGGTACCAGAACAAAAGGAGACTCCACATCACATTCAGGCTTCAGTATAAGACATTCTACCACTTGGCCTTCATAAGTTAACAGATTTTTAAAAAAATATTTTATTTATTTATTTGTCAGAGAGAGAGAGCACAAGCAGGGGGAGCAGCAGGTAGAGGGCAGAGGTACAAGCAGGCTCCCCGCTGAGCAGGGAGCCCGCCGTGGGGCTTGATCCCAGGACCCTGAGATCTTGACCTGAGCCGAAGGCAGACACTTAACTGACTAAGCCACCCAGGCTTCCCTATAATTTAACAAATTTAATAATACTTGCATAGGTATATTGTATGGGCCTCTAGCAAACAAAAAATAGGAAAACTGTAGAGAAGACCTCTTGGTTAAAAAAAAAATCTATACCATTATCAGCAGATAACTAGTGTCCTTTGAGAAACAGATTCAGACTTGCTAGTAGTCTTGGTAGAGACGGAAGGCCTAACCATGGAACCTCGGGTGATCGAAACACCTAAGCCGTGTGATTTCACATGGCATTGAATATGACCAAGGAATTCACTTCAGAGCAAAGAAGTAAGCAATGGGCTCATATTCATGTATTTAATTGATTTTTACCACATACCCAATTAACTGAAGAAGCTAGTCTAACTGAAAGATATGAATATATAATAAAGATTCATTTTGTTACCTGCTGGGAGACGACCACCTAAAAGGACATTATTCTGTTTACAGGACTTGGCATATGCTTCTAATCAGAATTCCACAAGATGTGGAAGTGGGAGTGGCTGCTGTCATATTATACCTAAAACTCACAGAATATTTTTTTCTTACCTGTTAACTTTGACCTCTTCTTCTTTGGAGATATTAAATATCAAGATGGGATGATTCCAGTCAAGGATCACAATGGTTCCACTAAATTGAAAGATGAAACCACCTCCTGGACATCTGAGGCTCTTTCTGCAACTAAACTAACAGGAAAAGGGGGGATTAATTTGCTGGCTGGTGCAATTGACCCTGTCTGCTAAGTGAAAATATATTCTACACAATGAACACAAGGTAGGCTACATCTGTATTCCATGGGGTTCTCGATGGTACTTCCCAGTACATTCATGTCCAATGGTAAAGGTTAATGAAAAACTATAGCAACCAAAAAAATTTAGGACACTGAGGGCTCAGGCCTTTTTACCATGAAGATTTAGGTACCTACACTAGATAAAAAACCCCAAGCTGCAGATATTCTGCTTGAGGACGGAGGAAATACTGAAAAAGTAGGTAAAGAATAAAGACATAGTTGTCAATGAGGACCTCATGGATAATTAAAGAAATGAAAACTATAGTAGCTTTGCATTATTTTTTGTTTTCCTGTATATGTATGTGTTTATTTGTATACATTAGCCACTGTGTTTTATTTGCTAAATTTTCCATAAGGCAGGTTTCTGGCAGGTTCCAAGGGATGGATTTCCAGGAGTGCAGCCCAACAGTGACTACTCTGCCACTCAGCAAGCCACAATTTTGCACTCTCCGTCACATTCTGGCTCTTTGAACTATAGGCAGAGGCTCTTCCCTATTTCAACCCTATTGGAAGTGACTGTTCCTATATCTGTTAGAAAATTCTCTGGAGCTGTTTACTTCTTACCAGCCAATTTATCACTTACCAATCCAGCTCCTACTGCAGTTTATCATTCTTTATATGATTCTGTTCAAATCAGCGTGTGGTTTCTCTCTGGATGGGTCACAGATTTATACATATGATAAATAATGTTGATTGACTTTGTAATGTTAAACTGACCTTGTATTCTTGGTATTAAACCCACTTGGCTATGATATGCTATTCTTTTAAGAAGTGTTGGATCCAGTTTGCTAATATTTTGTTGCAAATTCTGCATTCATGTTCATGTAGGATATTGGCATGAGGTTTGAATTACTTATAATTTCTTTAGTGTTGGTATTAGTGTAATACTGACCTCATGAAATAATTAGAAAGTGTAATTTACTTCAATTTTCTGAAGATTTTGTGTAGATTGGTATTATATGGAATTGAGGTTATCTGTGACACATAGTTTTTAATTATAAATTCAGTGTCTTTTGGGGGCGCCTGGGTGGCCCAGTTGGTTAAGCATTTGCCTTCAGCTCAGGTCATGATCCCAGTTCTGGGATCAAGCCCCACATCAGGCTCCCTGCTCAGTGAAAAACCTGCTTCTCCCTCTCCCTCTACTGCTCCCCCTGCTTGTGTGCTCTCTCTCTCTGTCAAATAAATAAATAAAATCTTTAAAAAAAAATTCAGTCATCTTTTATAGATGTAAAACCACTCAGATTATCTATTTCTTCTAGAATGAGCTTTGGTAGTTTGTGTCTTTCAAGGATTTTTTCCCCCATTCCACATAAATTGTCTTATTTATTGGCAGACATTGTTCAGTATTTCCTTATACTTTTAGTATATGTAGAAACTGCAATGGCGTCACCTACCCCATTCCTCATATGGGTCAATTTGTGTTTTTACTTTATCAGTCTCTTTAGTGTGTAAGCAACTTTGAATTTTATTGATTTTCACAAAAAGCCATTGATTTTCTGATTTTTTTCAATCTCATTGTTTTCTGTGCCGATTTAAAGTTAGTTGTTCCTTTCTTAGTGACCCCCTAGACTTTCTGTAGAGTTCTATAATAGAACTTAGCTCTCTGAAGTTTATTTATTGCACCAGACTGAGTTAAGTGGCGTTAAGGGTGACATTATGCTTTTGTAGCTTTATCAACTACCATCTGACAGATTTTCAACAAATATTTGTTAAATTAATAAAAAAATATTAACACAAATACCACTAAAATATAAAAACAAATATATGGGTAATACTCTGATATTTTGGACTCTGATTTATAGGACTCTGATATTTTGGAATCATAGACCTAAATCTTTTCAAGGATAAAACATGTATTGGGATGCCTGGGTGGTGCCGTCAGTTAAGCATCTGACTTGGTTTTGGCTCAGGTCCTGATATCAGGGTTGTGAAATCAAGCCCTGCATCCAGCCCCTCATCAGGCTCCATGCTCAGAGCAGAGTCCGCTTGGGATTCTCTCCTTCTCTCTCTGTCCCTCCAGTTCATGCTCTCTAAAATAAATAAATAAAATTTTAAAGGATAAGACATATAATTTCAAACTTTGGAATTTGGGTGTGCAAGTAGATTCAAATCAGTTTTCTAAAACACTTGAATAAATAAGGTCAAATTAGATTACCCTGGTCAAAATCCAGTTGTCATTGGTTTGTTTTAATTTTTTTAAGGCATGTTTTTCTCTTAAATATTTTCGGAAAAACAAAGAGTATATAAATATAGCTGAAGAGGATGGCATGGAAATGCATAGTTCTATGTTCTATGTGATTAAACAACAATTTATTTTTAAGCAGGAATCCTAGCTGAACAACTGACTATAAATTCTCTGATTCTTTTGGTAATGTTTGGCTATATTATATACCAATAGAATATTTATGGAAAATGCTGTAACAGTTATCAAAAAAGATAAGATTAAGATGATTATATGCTAACCACTCTGAATGTATTATAGGTAATTGTAACTTTAAGCTTTTAAAAGTATATTAGCCAAAAAACTTAACATTAATTCTAACTTTCACACAAAGTTTCTTACGATGATTACTATTTCTGAGCTATCATTGGCTTTTTTCAATTGTTAATAAAACATTTGAAGACAAAACAAATAAGACCTAAAATAAAAAATCTGCTGTAAATAAGGAAAGTGATTACTTGTACCTTCAATATAAATGAATTACATACAATACAATCTACAGTAATAAGCATAAAATATGCAACTGAAAAGATTAATCACTTAAATAAAATTGATGCTTGCTTAATGTGTTTATTTCATGCCGCTATACCTTTTATTTTGATATAACTTTAATTTGATTATGGTTGTAATTAAGGTAATGCCATTACATACAATACATACTATTAGTGCTAATAGTTGATAACCTATTCCATAATGAGAAACATTTCAGGTACTATTTGGATTTCTATCAGCTTTACACCTATTAATAATATTAAAACAGGAACAAGTGCACAGATACACAGTCTTTCTTTAGCAGTGATAGCTATCTTTTGACTTTGGTTTAAATTTTATTTTCCAGCTCAAATGCCTACCAGAAAATTGATAATGTAACTTTTAATAAATAAAACAATTGATATATGCTCACATATTTGTGAGTAATCGTTAAGGAAATTCTTCAAACCAAATGGATCTCAGTATATAAGCTTCCTTCACATCAACCAATATATAGGTGTTGAAAATGATATAAATAGGTTGCATCTCAAAAAAAAATAGAATAATACTATTAAATCAAGAAAACATTACAGTAACTACCTAGAATGAGAAATGAAAATTTGTGATATACAAATTAATGTAGAAATAATATTCCTTAAGTATTCAATGTTTTGCAGCCAATTACAGAGAAGCCCTATCTAGAGCAGAATTCAGGGGCGCCTGGGTGGCTCAGTTGTTAAGTGTCTGCCTTTGGCTCAGGTCATGATCCCAGCATTCTGGGATCAAGCCCTGCATCGGGCTCCCTGCTCAGCGGGAAGCCTGCTTCTCCCTCTCCCATTCCCCCTGTTTGTGTTCCCTCTCTCGCTGTCTCTCTTTGTCAAATAAATACAATCTTAAAAAAAAAAAAAAAATAGAGCAGAATTCAGCAAAGTAAAGCCAATGGAACCAAACCTGACCAGTGACCTGTTTGTTTAAATAAAGTTTTATTAGAACACAGTCTCACTCACTTATTTACAATCAATTGTATTGTCTACAGCTGATGTTAAATTATAACGGCAAATATCATGTGGCCCTCAAAGCCTAAAATATTTTCTGTCTGGCTCTTTGCTGATCTCTGATCTAGAGCAATCCTTGGACAAATTATTTACGTGGCAGGTCCCAGGTTGATTGTTTTTTCTCTTTTCCTTTCTTTCGTTCTTTTTTGTCTATTCCTCAACCAATTCTCATTGTGCCTTTATTGGCTGGGTTTCATAATCTGTAATTGAGTAGCCCAGTGTCTCGGACTTTGGGTTTCCTTATATCATGAAAATTAGCAGGGCTGTGGACCTGACTAGGTCTCATTAAAGCTGAGTAATGACAGGTCTACTAAGTAGGCAGACACAAATAAAGTCCTTAGTGGATGTATGTGATTTCCCTGAAAATGCAGTTCATGAGAACTGGAAAAAAAATTTCAGTTAACACAGCGGTGGGATATTTGAAAAGTAATGGCAATATACATAAGAAAGGTAGATTGTTATCTTTTCTCTTTAGTTTTACAGAGCATATAATAAAAATTAAAATATTTAATTACTAATTTTTATTTGGCATTTTAAACAAGAAGTCTGAGAGAATTATTTTTTTTTCAAGAGGTGTGTTGATCAAAATAAATTACATTTTGCTATGGTAATAAACTGCTCCCAATTCTCATCAGCTTTTATAAAATAATGGTTGTCATTTTTATTAAATGTTGATTATGGGTCAGCTTTTGCTCTGCTTTACATCATCGTCATTCCATCTCCGTTGTGAGCAAAGCAGCCCCTATCTGCAACATTGTAGGTCTTGTGGGAAAAGATGCATGACAAGAGCAACAGGAAATATAACAGGCAGAGAAACTAACACACCTTCTCCAGGAACACAATGCAAATATTTATATATTCTGAACAATCATATTTTAAAGCACTGTTCAGATTTTAATCTCAGATTCTTGGTAGGTTGTATGTATGGGTATTATAAAATTCTGTAAACGTGTGGGTAACAAACAATTTTGTAGAGAATCAACTGCTTGGGGGTAGGGAAGGGCTTTAAGAAACAACAAATGAGTAACCTAGGTCAGAATTTGATGTCTTTTGATGAAAACTGTTTGAAAAATGTGTATATGTATATACACACACACATATAATAATTCACAAATGCCATGAAGAACAAAAGTAGAAGTTGGAATATATTTCTGAGCTCAAAAGTTAACATTTCAAATATATTTCTTAAATAGAGTATTCTGCACAGTATAATATCTTATCACTCCCTTTCAACTCTAGTGTCTCAAATTATTTGGACTTTTGATAACACTACATCAAATAGTTAAAGTGATCAAAGAATTACTTTAAATCATATGGGTGAGAAAAAAAATCGTGACTTCAGCATATAATTTTAATTCTCCAATTTCCTCCTTGGAGAAAGCAAATGTCAGCATACTGATGAAACCTCAATTACATGAGTGAAAGAGTGATTTTTCTGAGGTCCTTTGAGAGGATGGATGGCTTTGTAGCCTTTGGCAGCAGCTAGAATAAGTGACCCTTCAGAGTATATGGTTCGGCTTCCTCTCCTTGAAGCTGGGAGCAGGCAGATATCACTGGATCCTTTCAAAAGAAGCTCAAAGAAAACAATTGCTGAAAGTGGTCCTTGGAGGAGGAGGCAAATTCTCTTGAGTTTGAAATATATATGAAAGAGATACCATGTGCTAAACTCTGGAGAAGTTGCTAAACTCCAGGAACAAAGAAGATATATTACTACAAGCTTCCAGAGGGGAACAACAGGACTTTAAAAAGGGAAGAGATTCATAACTAATGCTGAATCTATCAACAGTACTGAAATGTAAGAAATTGTGAAATACCATCATAATATTTTATAGTTGATTCTCAGAAATATCTCACAAGTGACACATTTGCCATATTTTATTTAATTTAATTAATTAATTTATTTATTTTAAAGATTTTATTGTTTAATTGACAGAGACAGATAGCCAGTGAGAGAGAACACAAGAAGGGGGAGTGGGAGAGGAAGAAGCCGGCTTTCCAGCGGAGGAGCCTGATGTGGGTCTCGATCCCGGAACGCCGGGATCACACCGTGAGCCGAAGGCAGACGCTTAACGACTGCGCCACCCAGGCACCCCTGCCATATTTTATTTTTTAAAAGCAGGTGACTAGGTCTGGCCCACATACAAGGAGAGGGCATTACACAAAGTCACAAATACTAGGAAGTAAGAATCATTGGGAGTCACTTTGAAGATGATTATCATAAGCACCTATGATAATTAAATTTAGTTTCTAGACATTCTTGGGACACTGGATCCATAGGAAATGAGGGAAGAAGTCAGCTGTTAAACAAAAATCTATAGAAATGATACGGACTTACACATAAATCAAGGGAAGAATATTCTGGCATACCTCATGGAAGTCAATTTTCATATTGATTAGAATATCTAGTTTCATTACATGCATATATAGGTCCAATAAATAGTTGAACTTTTATCATTAATTGATTTTTTTGAGATTGTTTCAAATATATTTCCATCATGACCTTTCCCAAATCATTTTCTTCTGTACCTATCTAAAAGACTTGTACTACGGGTTCTTGAGATCTATAAATGTTTTCAATCCCCTATTTGTGAATTCTTATAACACTTATGTTTACAAATGAGTATGCTTGACCAAAAAAGTTACACTTCACTAGTCACCCTAATTCCTATATGCTATATACTTTTAAAATATAATTTGGAATTCAAGTGGAGAAGAAGAATGTTACATTAGTATAGTCTGTTCTGTTACTTTAAGCTTATTTAGGTTTTAGGAAGTTAGTGGCACATACCAGTTTAAAATAATAATTTAAAGACTCATATGTATATTTAAACATTATTTTTTTAAAAGATTTTATTTATTTGACAGAGAGAGACAGCCAGTGAGAGAGGGAATACAAGCAGGGGGAGTGGGAGAGGAAGAAGCAGGCTCCCAAAGGGCCAGGGAGCCCAATGTGGGGCTCAATCCCAGGACCCTGGGATTACGTCCTGGGCCGAAGGCAGATGCTTAACAAATAAGCCACCCAGGTGCCCCTAAACATTATCTTTTAAACGACAGTGATTAAAAAAATATTTAAGACATCATCTCCTAAATGCATAATATGGCTGTATTATTCCCACAACATCAATCCAAAAAAGAAATTCTCAGTTTCTTATCACATCCAAGGAGCATTAAAATTTTCATTTTTAACACTTTAGGAAAAACTTATTGTAAAATCTTATTAAGCATTTGTAGAATATATTATGTTCCCCGATGAATGATATTACTAAGTAGTCATGGAGACAAACCTCTAAAGAGAATCCCAAAGGAAATACTCCAGATTTACTCTTCAGTGAGCAAAATAAGAAAAGAAACATTGTATCCTAATATTAGTAACCATAGATTAGTAATATTAAGTCCTAACAAACCAGTAATCATAAAAGATTCTTTTTAATTTACTTAAAAAAATCTTTATAGACCTTATAAGAAAAAAGCACATATCTAGGCAATGAATACATATATCAAGACATCTATCTATATCCCAATGAAAATAATAGATCAATAGAAAAAATAAATAAATAAACATGTCTATAAATGTGCTTCCCTGCATACATAAAATATGGAAAGATTCAAAATGTGGAAAGATTGCAAATTAGAAAGAAAGCCTTCAAGATTTTGTTAGGAGCCCTTGAGTTGACAATTATCAGTGCTGTCATATGCTTGAAGATTTTTTTAAACAATATTTTATATAATTAAATATATGTTTTGAAGTTAGAAAAAAATCACTTAAATAATTCACTTTAGGGAAGGAATAGGGTTTTTAAATTATCTTTTCTTTACATAGAAGTTTTAGTAGTATTTTTACATTTTAATTTAATTTAAATTTTTAAAATCCGTTTTTCATTTGTATTTTTACAATTATTTAAAATGAGGGGTGCCTAGGTGGCTCAGTCAGATAAACATCTGCCTTTGGCTCCAGACCATGGTCTTGGGGTCCTGGGATTGAGCCCTGCATTGGGCTCTCTGCTCTGCAGGAAGTCTGCTTCTCCCTCTCTCTCTGTCCCCCTTCCTTGTGTGCTCACTCCAGCTCTCTCTCTCAAACAAATAAATAAAAAATCTTCAAAGAGTTTTTAAAAATAAATAAAATGAATTTTATGTTACTATGTTCTAAGCCTTTTGCTTTCTGGAATGTAATATTTACATGTTTCTTATCCATAAATTTATACGTATTATTGCTATAACTATAATTTTATTGAATTTTACTTTTCTTGCTTCTTAACTGAAACACTATCTGATTGAATAATAGAAACATTTGATTATGATCTATCTAGTTTTATCTAAATTCACTTACAAAAATAGATCTAGATTGCCAATTTCAAAAGCATTAGTTGTTAGGGACTTACAACTAGATTAAACCTGGTCTTTAAATTGTTTTTAAAAATATTTTTAGGGGTGCCTGGGTGGCTCCGTCGGTTAAGTGTCCGTCTCTTGATTTTGGTCCAGGTCATGATCTCAGATTGTGAGATCAAGCCCGGAGTCAGACTTTGCACTGGGCGTAGAGCCTGCTGAAGATTCTCTCTCTCTCCCTCTTCCTCTGTCCCTCCCCCACAGTTCCTCACTTAAAAAAAATACACACACACACGTACATATATATATATATATAATATATATATATACATATATAAATATATATATATATATTTAAAGCAATAATTCACAGAGGAGATCTGCATATCCTTATAGGTCTTTTGTAGCAAAATATGTTATCATCACTTTGGTGATTTTAGAAAGTCATACACCTAGTGACAGATAATAGTAGGTTAGACATAGGGGTTGCTCACCAATCCAAGCAGCCATTTCTACATGCATTCTTGCTTTTTTGGCCCCAAACCCTAATCCAACTGTTCTACCTCTGTAAAGCCAGGAGCTGCTACAATTTCAGTGGTGCTGCAGCATCTCGACAGTGGAATTTGGTTCAGGACTATTTTCTCTTTTACGAATGATAAGAAACTAATCACTAAATTCTACCCCTGAAACAATATTATACTGTTTTTAACTAACTGGAATTCAAATAAAAACTTAGAAGAAAAACTAATCAGTTGAATATCAGAACAAGTGTTTTGGAATACAGACACAACTAAGCTTGTAGAAATCCTGGACATACAAAAAATGAGAAGACTATGTAGAGATGAGTTGCATCAGTTATTGGTTATTTTTACTGACGAGTGCTTTGGAGGAGCTAAAGAGCCTAATGACAATTGTTAGTTATTACTAACATATATAATATTAATAACAGAAAACCTAAAGCTTCTCAGATACAGAAGAGAAGAAAAAGAGGTTGTATTTGAGGAATCACATGATAGATTCCTAAACAAATTATTTTGCTTAAAGTTTAGAAAAATAGGAGATCAAATTAAAATTATTTGCTTGAGAATTAGAAAAGAGGTGAAATACACTTTTTAAAGGAAACATGAAGTAAATATCTGATATTAATGAAACGGGAAACAAAAAATCCTAAATTAAAAATGATTCTTTGAATGAATAGATCAGCAAGCTTAAAGAAAAAAAAGGGATCAAAAATATATTTTAGAAATGTGAAGGGGGTAAGCTATAAGAAAGAGAGCAAATATTATGATAATCAAATTAGAAAATTTAAAAGGAAACTGCTGGTATCTTAGCAAAATATAAATAAACAAATATGACACAAAATGTACTAGTACACTTAAATTGGCTAGCTATATCTGAAAATAAGAATATTCAAAATTAATCTTTTAAAATAAGTATTTGGAACAGGTATTTCCAAAACTGAGTTCCAACTATCTGGTAAAGAACAGATAATTAAACATTATGTCAAAGATCAGAATAGAAACATATGCAAAGCTCTCCATTCAATATTAGAAAACCAATATATAACTTTAATAACACAACTGATAATACTAAAAAAGGAAAAATGATTACATTTTGCTTATGACTATGAATGTAAATATTTTAATTAAACATTAGCAAATAATTTACAAACCAACATTCTATTATTATATTAGGATTAGCTTCTAAGACAAGACCCCAAATAAATGTTTATTTCACTTGTATTAAATGGTGCAGTACAAATGGGTCCTCTAGTGACACAGGCTAGCGGGGCAATTATGCCCTCCATAATATATGCCTTTCAGGATTTAGCATCAATTGCTATTTGCAGGCAGTGGAACAAAGAGAACTTCAAGGACAAGAATCTTAGTTTTTTAATGAGATCAACTAAAAGCTAAACATGTCATTTTTTCATTGTTCATTACCCCGAATTCTGCCATAAAAACACAATTAGCTGAGGGAGGGATAAAAAACTGTTGTGTTTGGCCCAATAGCTAATTGTGCAACTTAAAGTATGGATTCTATTAGTAAAAAGAGCAAAGTAGATACTAAATACCATGAAAATTATTTTGTCACGAAAACCGAGGAAACTTTTTTCTTATTCTAAAAATGCAGAGGAGGTTTAAAATCTTTTTTTTTAACCAATGAATCATTGAACACTACATCAAAAACTAATGATGTACTATATGTTGACTTGAATTTAAATAAATAAAAAATAAATAAAAATAAATAAAAAATAAAATCTATTACAATCATTCACTGCACCCTCAAAGTGTGACTAGGGAAAACATACGCCATGTCAATTTCATGACGGAGCATCTCAATATGGAACCTTAGTGCCAAAAGCAATCTTACTATATGTTACTAAACCATCCTCTCTCCACTCTCTTAGATAAATATTTTGTAGTTTGTACTCTCTTCAAAAGCCTCCAGCACTTGTCTTTCCTTTCAAATATCAATAAACTGGGTCTTTATTTCATTGGGAAAATACGTGAGAAAGGAACTTTTCCATCTTTGCCAGCAGTCCCTCAACTATGTGCAACTGTATTGTGTGGGCTGCCCTTTTTCCCATTACAGCATCAACTGATCATGTTTCTACCTAAAGGAAGCAACTTCTCTTGGTTCAAGGACTTTGTTCTTTCAATTATAATCTTATTATCCTACATCATCACATTTTACTTCTCTACAGGATCAGTTTCAACAGCAAGGAAGCATAGTGTTTTCATTTTCCAATTAACAAAATACATCCTCTCTTTACCCCAATTGCTTTTAGTTAAATAGTTATTTTTCCCTTCTCCTTTAGAGCAAAAATCCTCCAAATTGGTCCGCGCTTTTCCCCTTGATTCTAGAGCCAACCCCATCAAGCTCTAGAGTCAACCTTCAAACACTAGTGAGTCACCTATGATCTCATCATTGCTTAATCTGATGACCAAATTTCAGTCTTTATTTTAATTAAATTCTCAGGGGCATTTGATGTAGTGGATCACTTCTTCAATTTTAAAACACTCTTCATCTGGCTTTTGGATTTCCATTCTCTCCTGGTTTTCCTTATAGTCACTGGATATTCCAATTTACTCTTCTTTGCCTAATTCTCCCTTTACCCACTTTGAAGTGCTTTTCTTTGTAATTCTGTGTCCTGCTATCTTTTCTCCTCCTTGGATAATTTCATCCAGTCTCCTAGTTTTAAATGTTATCTTTACAGGATTACTTCAGACCTAAATTTCTCTGAATTCCAGATTTGTACATACAACTGCTTTTCCAATAACTATTCTTGGATTTCTAATATGCTTTACATTTTTTTCAAACATTCTTCCTCACCAATGTTCCCAAGGCCAGTAGATGATATTGTTGTCTATTTGCCTGGGTTTTGACTGAACCAAAATTTTAGAATCATCTGTCATTCCTTTCTTTCATCTCATCAAATCTATCAGCAAATCTTGTTGGTCCTATCTTCAAAATCCAATGACTCCCCAATATCTCCACTTCTGCAGACTTAAAATGCATTGATATCAATGTTTTGGAATACTACAATGGCCTTCTAACATGCCTTCTTGCTTCTATTTTTTGCTGGCTCCTAATAGAACAGACATATTGATCAAAGAAATCAGATATATCAGAATTTTCACTTCCTACAAACTGGAATATTTGAGAACAGACTAATGCACTATGTCATCAACCAGAGAAATAGGCAAAATAACAACAACAAAATCAGTTAGAAGCATCAAAAATACTTTGAAGTAACGAAGACTAGATAATCTAACATTTCAGAGAAGTGAAGTACTTACATCAGTAAATGCATCCACTTTTCTAAGGGAAGCAGTTACCAATTTTTGGTATGGGCAAAATGCGGTAGTGCAGGGTGGTTTCTAGGAGATAAACAACAAGGAGATTTTTGAATGCCATGTAAAACGAAGAGATAAAATTAGGGGTGCCTGGGTGGCTCAGTCAGTTAAGCATCTGACTTCAGCTCAAGCCATGATCTCAGGCTCCTAGAATGGAGCCCTGCATGAAGCTGGCATCAGGCTCAGCCGGGAGTCTGCTAGTCCCTTTGTCCCTCCCCCCCACATGCTCACTCTCTCTTTCTCAAATAAATAACATCTTTTGAAGAAACAAAAAAATTGAAGAGATAAAATTAGAGACATAAGGGGATGCAAATATAAATACAAGGTAAATAGAAGTTACTCAAACTGAATACAGAGAAAAATAGAAAATATAGGAGAGTACATGAGAGCCAAATGTGAAACATTCAAAAATAACTATCTCATACTCATAATTTATTCTGCTCCTGCCACACACTGACCTCCTTGCTTTTTTTTGTAGATCATCAGATTCCCCACCATAATTTAAAATTTTTAAAAGTTAACTACTTTTATCTTTAATGCCAAGAAAATTATGGGATATTTACCATTGTTATTGTTGTTTATCTCTGTTTAAGATACACTACTGAATGCAATCAGCGAAATCGAGAAATAATTTGTAAAAATACTGGCATATCAAGAAAAGTTTTCCTCCTTTTGGTGATCTTTTGCTTGCATTCCTAGAAAACCTGGCAATCAATAAAAAATTCTATAATTATTAAGAGAAATTGTCAAGTACTGCAATCAAACTAAATATAAGGAAATCAATAGCTTATCTTCCAAACTAGCAAAATTCATACATTTTATTTATAGAGAAAAATATTAAGCAATAGCCCATACGAGGCTGGGTACTTTTCTAGGTACTTTCAAAATATCAGTGAACAAAATATACAAAGATTTCAGCTTCCCTGCAATTTAAATTTGAGAGCTTGAAATCAA
The DNA here is from genome assembly GCF_017311325.1 of Ursus maritimus. Lineage (NCBI taxonomy): Eukaryota > Metazoa > Chordata > Mammalia > Carnivora > Ursidae > Ursus > Ursus maritimus. Next base: position 17,101,674 of record NW_024423564.1, read on the forward strand.
TAGAAATAATAACAAATAATTATAACACATGTGACAAAGTGATAATTGTTAAAGAAAAAGGAAATTTAGAAATGGAGTAGTATAAATGGAATTTAATGCATTATTAGAAACAGAGGTATAATTGTAACTCTTCCCTACAATTCATCCTCTGCATTCAAATATTAAGAGAACGTTCTTTCTTTTTTTTAAAGAGAACTTTCTGAAATGAAACCTGGCTACATCAATTGTTTGCTCAGAACTTTCCTCAACTCTCAAGCTGGCATGACACGAATGATGCCTCATGATTTTGTTTCAATGTACATATTCAGAGTCATCTTAACTGCCAACCACAAGGGATAAGATACTTTGGAAATACTGAAATGCTTCTTTCTCCGTTTAAAATATTCTGCTATCTTTAAGGCGAGATAGTTCATATTTATACCACAACACTCTGCTGTGTTTTATTATCTTTTCTGAAACCTCTTGTGACCTTTCTCAAACAGAGTGACTCAATCTCTATTTCACATATGAGTTTTAAATGTACATTCACTTAAATTACTACACAGTGATCTTATATTTACATAATATATAGTTATGATGACACTGTCATTATTATATATATAGTATATTCTTTACCTCTCTAGGCAGTGAGCAACTTGAGGACAGTGTTGTCATTTCTATCACTTTTTATCTCATAAGAATAGAAGAATGTTTGGTATATTATAATTATTCAATACATGTTTGAATAAATGTTAAATAAATAAATAAAAATAACATAAAAATAATTTTAACTCTAGACTATGAGACTGTCTTTTCAAAAAGTCATCTGTATTCAGAGATGACACGTACTGCTAAGTAAATATTTTTTTTTTAAAGATTTTATTCATTTATTCAACAGAGATGGAGACAGCCAGCGAGAGAGGGAACACAAGCAGGGGGGGTGGGAGAGGAAGAAGCAGGCTCATAGCAGAGGAGCCTGACGTGGGGCTCGATCCCATAACGCCAGGATCACGCCCTGAGCCGAAGGCAGACGCCTAACCACTGTGCCACCCAGGCGCCCCTGCTAAGTAAATATTTTTTTAGAATAAGCGGATTCTGCAGATCACTACGACAGTTTACAAGGCTATAGAGGGTGTAGCATTAGCGGTAGCAAAACTTTTAAACCAGCAGCTCATATTCATACCACAGATTTTCAACAGTACATACTATCTATGAATGTGATATTGGAGAAGATCTTAAGTTTTAATGAGGTGTTGATATTAGATGCAGATGAATTATCCCAATCTACATAATATATACAATTTCTTTTTGTACAGAAACCAAAAGGTTTGATTTGATTAAATATAAAACCTGGACATATGATAAAAAATATGTTCACAGAATGGTTTCAATATATAACCAAACTTAAATCTCATACAAAGACTGAAGAAAATATCCTTATTTTCTCTAGACTATTAGTATTTTTGATTGCTGAGTATTCTTCTTTAAAAAATTTCTTTATTTGTATTGTTTTTAAGTAGGGTCCACACCCAGTATAGAGCCCAATGCCAGGCTTGAACTCACAACCCTGAGATCAAGATCTGACTGAGATTAAGGGTGAGACACTTACTGACTGAGCACCCCTGATTGCTGAGTACTCCTCTGTTGATATTATGTTTCAGATGCCAAAAGTATAAAAATTATTAAAATAAGGATTATAATATAATATGAATCCTTAGCCCTGGGAAATCAGACAGAGTTTACTACTATTAATATTATTTTTAAACTTAGAGTAAGGCAAACAGCACAAAGGAATATTATCATTTGTCTATGAGAGCACAAATACTTAGTATTACATTTTATCCTATACAGTATGACATATTTGCAGTGTGAAATTTTGAAGTATATAAGCCATCTTGTAAGAACTAAACGGGGTTACTTGTATATGATACATAGCACTATCCCTGATCATAATATTTTATACTTATGATTTTACTGTTATTTAAAATTATACTAAATTTTCCAAGAAGATTTTGATTTAAAATATTTCCTAAGGGGGGGAGCCTGGGTAGCACAGTCGTTAAGCGTCTGCCTTTGGCTCAGTTCGTGATCCCGGTGTTATGGGATCGAGCCCCACATCAGGCTCCTCCGCTGGAAGGCTGCTTCTTCCTCTCTCACTCCCCCTGCTTGTGTTCCCTCTCTCGCTGGCTGTCTCTCTGTCACATAAATAAATAAAATCTTTAAAAAAAATTTTTTTTTTCTAAGGGGGTTTGCCTTCAGGATCAATCTATTTTGACAGCTCTTTTTGATGGCTCTGCCATTTGTACTAAAAAAAATCATAAAATTCTGCCAGTTTTAGGTTTTAACTAGCAAAATCAATTATTAAGAGTAGAAAAGAGCTTTCAAAATTAACAATGAAGAGAAATTTTAGGGAAAGTAAGTTCACAATTTAAGCAAATAAATTAACAAAGCTAAAATTTATGGAACTATAAATAATTCTAAAGAACTACAAGGAAGAACTGGGGTTCTCATCTCTGGTGCTTTTTTAAGTAAAAACTTTGAACACAGTACAAGATGACTAATTATTTTTACTTTGTACTATGATTCCATGCATGTACATATTTTATTCTTTTCATGTTACTTTGGAGCAAGTATCTAATACAGTTTTTATTTTTTGTGCGCTTTTTTGGTGTTTTTTTTTTAATCCCCATATAGTTAACATACAGTGTTATATCAGTACCAGATGTACAACATAGCGATTCAACAATTCTATACATTCCTCAGTGTACATTCTGATAAGTGTACTCTTAACCCCCTTCACCTATTTCACCCATCCCCGCACCCACCTCCCTCTGGTAACCATCTGTCCTCCATAGTTTAGAGTCTGTTTTTTGGTTTCTTTCTCTCTCTTTCCCTTTGCTCCTTTGTTTTGTTTCTTAAATTCCGCATGAGTGAAATCATACGGTATTTGTCTTTTTCTCACTGGCTTATTTTGCTTAGCAATGTACTTTCTACATTCAACCATGCTGTTGAAAATGGGCAAGATTTCATTCCTTTTTATGGATGAATTATAGCCCATCGTGTGTGTCTGCGTATGTGTGTGTGTACATATGCCATAGCTTCTCTATCCATTCATCTCTTGATGGACACTTGTGTTGCTTCCATCATTGTAAATAATGCTTCAAAAAACATAGGGATGCATATATCCCTTTCAATTAGTGTTTTTATTTTCTTTGAGTCAATACCCATCTAATATAGCTTTGATACCTTAACTGACCTTGTCAAAGGACAAAGTAGGTGGATGTCAATTATATGCAAAGGAGTTTAGTGAATCTCATCATCTGTCATTCCATGTACATTATTATTTAAATAAGAATTATTTTGTCTAATAAAAAGCAAATATTTTGGAGATGATCTATTTGACAGACAATTTTACAGCAGATTTTTTTTTTAAGATTTTATTTATTTATTTGACAGAGAGAGAGAATAAGCAGGGGGAGCAGCAGAAGAAGAGGGAGAAGCAAGCTTCCTGCTACTGAGCAGGGAGCCAGGTCTGGGGCTCGATACCAGGACCCTGGGATCATGACCTGAGCCAAAGGCAGATGCTTAACTGACTGAGGCACCCCTACAGCAGATTTTCTTGATAGCTAGCCATGATCAAAGCCCAAGAAAGGTAGACATAGGTTAGTTACATGAAAGAGGAAGGCAATACCCAAAAGGTAAAAAGGAAAATTTTTTAAAAAGATTTTATTTATTTATTTGACAGACAGAAAGAGAGAGCATGCACAACCAGGGGGAGTGAGAGGCAGAGGAAGAGGGAGAAGCAGACTCCCCACTGAGCAGGGAGCCCAATGCCGACCTGGACCCTGGGATCATGACCTGAGCTGAAGGCAGACGCTTAACTGACTGAGTCACCCAGGAGCCCCAGAATTTTTTTTTTTTCTTGAGAGAGAAAACAGGTGTGCAAGGTAGGGGTATAGGAAGAGGGAAAGAGGATCTTAAGCAGGCTCCACCCCTACTGCAGAGCCATCAGAGGGCTCAATCTCAGGATCTTGAGATCATGACCTGAGCCGAAACCAAAAGTCAGACGCTTAACCGACCGAGCCACCCAGGCGCCCCAGGGTACGAAGGAAATATTAATCAGGAGAATGAAGAGGGTTCTTCAACAGCGACAATGCATTTATTCATTTCCCAAACCTGTTTCCCTCCTCTAATGTCCACTTCTGGGACCCCCTGCTTTTCAAAAGTTCAGGTTTACCACTTAGCTTTTAAGAAAGACCTACGTTAGTACCTGTTTTCGCTAACTGAAAGAAATCTGAAGAAATTTTTTGTTTTTATGGAAAAAGGTGAAAAGCGAAAATAGCATTCAACATTTATTTTTGCAGCAAGCCATGATGGCGGTAGCACACACCTCAAGCTGTAGGAGTGGCGCCGCCAAGCTCCTTCCCTGGCAATGATACTCAGCATCTTGGCATCAAGCTGCCATAGCTTTGAACTGTGTCTGTGAGCATCTGTGCTTTATCTCGATTTATTTTGTGCCTTCTTTAGCAAGATGTGTTCTAAGGTCCAAGAAAAGCCTGAGAGGTTATTTTTGGGGTCTGACAATGCTCAAAAATTTTTGATATCAATTAATGGTAATTACTTCTTTGCCTTCCACCATTTCTGCTTACCAAAGGTTTTCTAGAAACACTCTATTTTGGATAGTGGGGAAAACCTGTATGTTTAAGAGTCATGTTTCTAATGTTTCTAATATTTGAGAGTATAGGTTGATATTGGCTGGCCTTTATCTTCACTTTGCCATTTACCAGTAGACAAACTCATCAGATTTGTGACTTCTCTTCTTCCTTTTTCATTCCTTTTCTCCTCCCTTCCTTCTTCTTTCTTTCCTCCTACTTCTCCTATTTCTCCTCCTCCTTCTTCTCTCTCTCTCATGTTTTTCTTTTTTTTTCAGATGATTCGTCAGTACTCAAAATGTCTGGATGGCCAAGTGGTTCTTTCTACTCAACAGAGATATATCTGTATACCTCCATGTAGGATCATCTACTTCAGATACTGTAGTTTACAAAAGGTCATTACTGTGAAATGCATATTTTTCTGAATTTTTAAAAATAAAATATTTAGGGTTCTTTGGTTTCCATTAGTATGTGACACAAAATCCATTTATTCAAAATTGAGTATCATACTGCAGATTCCAAGTATGTCAAAATTTTGGTTAAGTAAATATTTTTAAATATATATTTGGGAATTAACTTATATGAAATGTTACAAATGGGTAGAGATTAAGTGATATTTAATTATTTATCTAACGGTTCTACTTATTAAAACCATTATTTATGTATTTATAAGAAATGACACAAATAAGCATTCGTAAAAATATAACTGTGAAGATTAGAACTATTTGTGGATGGACACAAATTTTACTATTTATAAATTAATTCCATTGGCCCCTCTTAGCAATTTCTTAATTAATTGTAGCATGCAAATATATGGAAACTGCTCTGAAACATGAAAGCTACTAATAGTATCACTACTTTATTTTTTTCAATTTTAAAATGAGATAATTATATCATCTTTTGAAATGATGGCTTAAGAAATCAGTTGTATCTTGTCACTTTCCTAGGGAAGCTTCAGTAGGAGAAAATTACTTTATAATAGAAATATTCAGAAATTCTTCCAGTAGAGTGTAGTATGTCACATTTATAGCCCTTTATTTTAGGGCATGTGAAACCTTCCATGTGCTCTGTAAAACATTTTATACAGTTTAACTTGTATGACTTGCAATTAATCTCACTGTAACAGAACAGCAGGAAATATTTCTGAGGTTTAAGAATGTTTTCTTTCCCCAATTTCTCTTACAATATGTAATCTGGACATGTCAGGAGAAATTAGTTTTCCTAAAATTATAATACAATATTGTTGCAATTCCTGGCACTTTTGTAGCAAGTTGCTCTTCTGTATGTTTCTTTCAAAGTTATTATTATAGTGAGTTGATCATTTTACTCTGACAGTAAACTGTGTATTTATTGCTGCCATCAGCTGTACTCTTTATCTTATTGGGTGTCTCCACCTGCTCCTTTACTGGCTCCTCCAACTGAGCATGCTTCAAAATGTCATTTTCCATTAGTCATCTGATTTAGTTAAATCACTTCCCTGAACCTTGGTTTCTTAATGTGGGAAATAGACAAACTATTCTAGTTGATTTCTAATCTTTCTCCCAGCTCATAAACTATATATAAGGTTTTGTTTTATTTTGTATCTGGTCTCCCCAAGGACAAGCTCCTCCTTGTGATTTTCTTCTTTCAATGACACCACCTTATATGCAGTTATTTACATTTAAATTTTCAAAGTGTATCCTTTTATCTTCATTCCTTCACACACACACACACACACACACACACACACACACACACACCACCTCTAGTATTTTGTTCTTAATGTTTATTCTCTTTTCCATTCTCTTCTCATTTTTCTCATGCTAATTTGGATATTCATTAACTTTTTTTTTTTTTTAATGTATTTGACAGGGAGAGGGAGAGAGCAGAAGTAGGGGAAATGACAGGCAGAGGGAGAGGGAGAGGGAGAAGCAGGCTCCCAGCCGAGTAGTGATCTCGATGCGGGGCTTGATTCCAGGGATCATGACCTGAGCCAAAGGCAGATGTCTAACCAACTGAGCCACCCAGGCACCCCTGGATATTCATTAACTTGATCCTAAACTCCTGGCAGGCAGGCATTGGTTTCAAACCACCCTTCTCTCAAATCTGCCAGAACAGCTCCATTCATAGTCAAATTTATTCCTGACCCCTCTACCTACCAAATTAACTGTAAACATAATAAAATTCTAACATTCATGATTCCAAGCACTATCTACAACTCTAGCTCTATTGCTTATCACCAAACTATATACAACTCTGCTTCACCCGAACGGAACAATGTACTTTTTTTTAAAAAAAAATATATATATATATATATATATATATTTTTTTTTTTTTTTGCGGGGGAAGTCCCATTATTTGCTTGATGCTGCTTAGTTTAATTCAGTTTGATTTCTTATTTTATTTATCTTTATCTTCTAGAAATTTCATGCATATGTTATATGTTTTCCTTTTTTGGAATTTTTTTTCCTGTCTTATCAAAAAACAGCGTCTTTGTGACACTACCATACAGTTGCCATAATGATTTTGTCGTCAAAAGTAAAAGCTGAAGTAAACCTAGAACCAACTCAGTAGTTTTTCATACAAGAAAATGAGTGTCAAATTGCTCAAAAATCTGACAAAGTCATTTTTACTTGATGGCAAACTCAGGGCTAAAATAGTCCACCTCAAAACACGGCGAAGTTTTATGAAATCATGGGCTGATTTATTTCCTTTTGGTGCACAATAGTACTTCAAAACTTTATTATTGTGGTTATTCTAGTCTTCTTTGAATTACTGTATTTGCATATTTATAGTTTTCTTCTAATAGATTATTATCTCCTTATTTGAAGAGAATATGCCTCATTTACCCTTTTTATTACGGTTTAAAATGGGGAAAATATGTATGAAAGTATCTTTGGCTCATGAGGTGATAACCAAAGATTTCAGTTAACTGAAATACTCATGGACTCACTGATGATATCTATGTCTATATCTATCTATAGCTACAGCTATATCTGTACCCATATCTACAGCTATACATAGCCGCAGTTGTATCTATATCTATATGTATGCCTATATCTGCAAATAGTCCTTTTAAAAAAAAATAATAGCAGGGGCGCCTGGGTGGCACAGCGGTTAAGCGTCTGCCTTCGGCTCAGGGCGTGATCCCGGCGTTATGGGATCGAGCCCCACATCAGGCTCCTCTGCTAGGAGCCTGCTTCTTCCTCTCCCACTCCCCCTGCTTGTGTTCCCTCTCTCGCTGGCTGTCTCTATCTCTGTCAAATAAATAAATAAAATCTTTAAAAAAAAATAATAGCAGGACATAGTACTCCTTTTGCCACAAACGTGCTAAAAACCATTGAAATGCATGGCTAAGAATTACTTCCTGTGGTCATATGTAACTGCAGAGCTAATTTAACTTTAAAGTTTGAAGAACATGACACAAGTGATCATAATAGTTTGATATTTAATTGAATTATTAGTTAAACATATTTTACCAGTTCTGCATGAAATCAGAATCTGCTCACAGTTAAATTACCTTCTTAGGCCACCTTTGATATTTGAATGTTGCTTAGATGTCTAACATTCTGTTTGTCTTTGAAGAAGAAAAGTTCTTCCCTCTAAACAAAGTTAAAATTTAACTCTGACTTTATTGAAACAAAAATAAAACATACACACACAGTAAACATAGTCTTCCACAGTATTTCTGGGGAGACATCTAAATTTTCTATTGTCTTCCTTTGTGTATACTATAAAATATATCAAAATATCTATGTGTAACTGATTGCTATACACCTTGTCATCTAGCATGCTTAAATTTATCTTTGATTTTCTTAAACATATATACTGGCATAACTGGTCAATTGGTTGATTGACTGATTTTTGGTTTTATTATCACAAAGCGCAACCCCACATCTGTTAGCCATCACTCCTCAATCTACCCACTCACCCCAGCCCTAGGCAACCTTTAATTTCGACTCTCTTGATACAGATTTGTCTTTTCTGGACACTTCGTATAAATGAAATCATAGAATATGTGGTCTTTTGTGACTAAATTCATTCATCTAGCATGTTTTCAAGGTTTATTCATGTTGTAGCATGTGTCCAGACTTCATTCCTTTTTTATGGCTGGACAATATTCTTTTGTAAGGATAATCCACATTCTGTCCATCCATTCATCAAGTGATGGCCATTTAGGTTGTTTCTACTTTTTGGCTACTAGATATTTGTGTACAAGTTGTTGTAGACATACATCTTCATTTCTCTTGGGTTACCTAGGAGTGGAATACTAGATCATGCAGTAACTCTATGGTTAGCTGTTTGAGGAGCTGTCAGACTGTTTTCCACAACAGCTACAGCATTGTATAATCCCACCAGCAGTTTATGAACATTCTCATTTCTCCACATCTTTGTCAACACTTTTTTTTTTAACTATCTTTTTACTAGAGTCATCCTAATAGGTGTAAAATGGTACCTCATTGTGATTTTAATTTGCATTTCCCTAATAAAAATGATGAACAACTTTCCATGTATCCCTGGCCATCAGTGTAACTTCTTTGGAGAAATGTCTGTCCAAATCCTTTCTGCATTTGTTAATTGGGTTGTTTGTTTTGCTGTTGTCATTGTTATCGTTGTTGAGTTGTAGGAGTTCTTTATATATTCTGGATTTGAATCCCTTGTCAGATATGTGATTTGAAATATTTTCTCCCATTCTGTGTGTTATCTTTTACTCCGTTGATAGCATTCTTTGATGCACAAAAGCTTTTAATTTTGAATGAATCATTTGATCTACTCTTTCTTTAGTTGGCTGTGCTTTTGGTGTCATATCAAATAAACCACTGCCAAACCCAGAATCATTAAAATTGTCTCTTATGTTTTCTTCTAGACTTTTTTCTTCTAGACTTTTACAATTTTAGTTCTTATGTTTAAGCCTTCAATACGCTTTGAGTTAAATTTTTTTATGTGGTGTAAAGTAAGTCCTTTGTCTATTTTTAGGTGGTTTGCCTTTTTATTAAAGAGCTGGAAATCCATTTATTTTTATGCAATTATATATGACGGTCTCCTCCTTTGGTTTGTGACTTCCTTGGGGCAGGACTCTCTTCCCAACATTGTCATCCTCAGGGCCCTTCTGATGCTAGGCATAAAGTAGACTTTGAAAAATTATGTATTAAGTTTTAGTTTATACAAGATATCTGAACAACGCTAACCATATTGTTACCCAAGAAAGCATATGGCAGATTTTGTACTCTATTTTACTCATGTAATAATATTCAGGGTTTGAAATCACCTAAAGTGTCTGCCTTTATTGTGTTTCCCTGCTGCTCTTCAGTCTCATTTGCCAGGTAAATTTCTCTCGCTGGCCCAATCCAAGCCTAGATCATGTTGGTTCCTCCTTCTTTCCTTAGAAGCCTTTATTGTTAATCTCCCTTCCTTTTCAATCATCCTAAACCAGGATATGTGGGTAAAGAAGTCCTTAATTCAGGTGAGGCCAACCCCATGTATACAGGGATGACATGCCCCATGACAACCTGTGCAACATCTTATCTAATGAATAGTCATACCAGTACCAACACATAGCCTAGGGTTCTTGGTCTTTAAATTCGGGTGTTTATGAGAAATGGCTCAACTTTTAATGACTTCTAAACAAACACCCCTGGAGGAAAACAGTTTGCAAATTTGGCCCTATTGGTATTTACTATATATATGAATATGTGTGTATATGTGGTGTGTATAAAATGTTCCATAAACATCTCTGGAGAGAGATCTAAATTTTTATTATCTTTCTTTGTGTAGATTATAAAATATAGATAAAATCTGTATATGTAACTGATTGCTATATTTTATCATCTAGCATGCTTAAATATCTTTGACTTTTAAAATGATATATCCTCGGCATGATTTCATATTAGTCAATTTTTTTGGAGAAGTATGTACTATGTAAGATTGCTGAGAATCACTCAGTAGAACTAAAACAAAATAAAACACAACAAAAAACATTCATCTGAGAGAAAGAGCAATAGATGAAAAGACTTTGAAGCAGGGAGACATTTTTAAACAACGAAGAATCGAGCTAGGAAAAGATACTCATTTCCAGTAAAGGAAGAATATACAAGCTTGGTGGAGACTGATAATGAAAATATCCTTGCCCTGTGTTTGAATGTTTCTTGGTATTTTACTTCTTGTAACTGGATGCAGTGGGAGATTAGAGATTTGCTCTGGATTATACAACAATGACACTGAAACATTCAATTAGGGACGCCTGGGTGGCTCAGTCAGTTAAGCGTCTGGCTTTGGCTCAGGTCATGATCTCAGGGTCCTGGGATCAAGTCCTGCGTCAGGCTCCTTGCTCAGCAGGGGCCCTGCTTCTCCCTCTGCCTGCTTCTCCCCCTGCTTGTGTGAGCGCTCTCTCCCCCTCTCTCTTTCTCTCTGACAAATAAATAAATAAATAAATAAATAAATAAATAAATAAAATCTTTTTAAAAATTCAATTAAATGGGAAAAAAAAATCACCTTATTGAGAAAAAATACCATCACTCAAAATGGTTATTGTTCATTGTATAGAAAAAGTATTGAGATAATTAGCTGAAATTCCCAAGTAAAAATACTCCATCATTGTGAAGGCATCATCAGTGTGAGTAAAATATCAGCTGGACAAATTAGTCTCTCATATGAACACTGGACTTTCCAATTCTGGAACTTACAAGTTAAGTGACTTTTTAAAAAAGATTTTATTTATTTGAGAGAGAGAGAGAGAGAGAGCGCACGCACGTGAGCTGGGGGAGGAGCAGAGGGAGAGGGAGAAGCCAACTTCAGGACCCTGAGATCATGACCTGAGCCAAAGTCAGATGCTTAACCAACTGAACCACCCAGGCACCCCAAGATAAGTGACTTTACCAGGTCATTTATTTCTCTGATACTCAGTTACCTCATTTTAAAATGGAATATCTAATTCAAAGAGCGCATATATGTTAAAAGTGAAATAGAATGATTTCAAGCGGACACAGAATCTATCATGTAGTAGAAACTCCCTCTTCCCTCCTCCAGTCCTCTTAGTCAGATATATGATTTGATTAAATCATGTGATATTCCTATGGCTTTTATATTTTACTCTCTATGCCAATGGAGAGTATCATAGTGTCTGAAGAATCAAGATGAGTAATGCATGCCAGAAAACAACCTAATTTGATGCTAGGATTTAGAGCGGATTAAATACATTTTATATGATTCATCTAATTCACATGGTGCATCAAATATCTTGTGGTGAACATAAAAAAGTCATATAAGCACACATTTTTTTTAAAGTTCTCTATTGAGAATTATGTAAATTAATTTTACCACACTGGAACATGCATTCAGTAACAATCCAAAGATAATTAGGGAGCATATGTTGTATGTCAGGGACAGTTGTAGGATGTAGGAGATATAATAACGAATCATTACGCTTATGCTACTGTATGGCAAAGAATAATGTCCCAAATTTACGGGGAGTTACATTACCATGTTATACAAAAATGCTATGAGAGAGGTAAATGCAGATTAAGGAGGGTGGGGATGGGGGTCAAGGGGACCATGGCACAAGGCAGGGTTGTCACTAGCCCATGTGGTATCTTTGTGTAAGTGAGAAAAAAGTACTCTTCACCCCATGCAGACACATTCCTAAGCCAGGGAGTAAGACTGATGAGTTGAGTGCCAACTGGATTTCACATTCCATCTGGCCCCTTGGTTAGGGTCTTTGCACAATACATACAAAGTACAACAGATTTGTGGCCCTAGATCAGGGATTACAACCCAGTTTTATTTTGGTAATAGCATTAAAGAGTTTCACCACAGTGCTAACTAGCAGATTAGTGATGAAACGTTCAAACTATGGATACGGGTAGTGAAAAATACACTGCAAAGAGGAGTGTGATTAGTGATGGCACAAGTGTCACTCTACATTCTCAGTTTTGGTAAAGCCCTGTTGTATTTAGTTCCCTCCTCTGAATAGGATAATGGGTTTCCTATCAGCCTAGGTCCAGGAAAATTTTGATGCTGGCAAACTATTTCCCTGCCCCTCTTGGTTCCCATCTGAGTTCCCTGATTGCTTGATGATTTACATTCTGTTCACATCCCATTCTCTAAATTTATGGTTTTCAAATATTTTTCCTGCCTAAATCTTTCCTCAAAATATTTAATATGAATTGTCAATAAGGTAAATGAAGAACAGCCAGCCCATTGTCCCACTTATCTCTCTGCTTCCCGGCTCCAGATAATTCTAGAACATCACCAGGGCACCACAGACCCAACACACCATTCCAGAACTGTCAAGATTCTCTTCACTTGTTCCACAAAAGATTCATCTATCTCCCATTTCTCTTGGGAGATCTAAAAATCTATATGTAAACTCAAGGGTTAGTGGCTTCTCTCTACCTATCCAATACTTTGAAGAAGAAGTTTCTAACGCCTTACCCTAAAAGAGTAAATCAAGTGCAGTGGGGGAAAAAATCGTAATATATCCTTTCATTTACCTTATGGAGCTGGTTCTGACCCAATTTAGAAGTGGTTTTCCTTGATCCTGTCTAAAGGACCTTAGGGTCCTTTTATCAGGGCCTGTAATCAATCAAGTTAGTTAATATCTTCAGGTCTGAATTTCCATGTACACAAGTGAATTTAATGATATCTATCCAGCAGGGCTATCATAAGACCTGCACACATTACACGTCAGGGGCCTCATGCAAGGCTATCAGGAAAGAGTATTAATAATTATTGTGGGAAAGTAACAAGGATGGGCACATTAAATACCTTTTCTTCTAGAGTTCAAGATTTTCCTCGTGAACTAAAAGCACATGCATTGGATAGGAAAATCATGGACAGAAGTCAAGATACCCATTGAGTTCAAGACTGCCTCTTTACCCAAGATCCATGAAGCCTTCTAATTAAGAAAACACTTTGCTTCTCTCCTAAGATGGCTCTGCTCAGAAGAGACTTGAGGAGGCAGTGATGTGAGGATATTTTTACAAATATTTAGGCAGTGTGGCATTAGAAGAAATGTTAAGTTAAGGAAGTACATGTATTAGAAGCTAACTTCCAAAATTCATGACCCCTTCAGAAAGCTGTGTTTTTTACAAGGCAGTGCTTTCTTACGGAAAATAAAACTACCTTCACCAGCACAAGAGTAAATAATACTTTGGAAATAAGAAGAAACATTAATCACTACTATCCCTTTTCCCTAACCTCATAAGATGTTTCTCTAACATATGTTCCCCAAAGTTCAGGTAAAATACATTTCAAGTATTAATTCATTCCAAAGCCAAAAGTGACGTGAATATTTTACTCTGTCTTTATGATAGGAGCCAGCAGCTATTCCTTAACTTGAATTTGGCAAGTTTTGTTTTAGTTTCGATGCCATTATAATTTGACATAATCAAAATTCGTATCTGGGAATGACAGAACTACTTTGAGTAGAGCAAATATTGCTTTCCAGCAAGTATAAGTAATAGATATTTTATTTTTTAACCTCTACTAACAGGAAATGAGCCATCATTTAATTTCTAATGAAATGTTAGCAAGAAAGTCCTGAGTATGTTAACCAAAAACTTCTCTTTGTCTTTGTTTTGATTGCCTTCCTTTTATATGCAACTAATAGGACATATAGATTGGTTTCTACTTGTGTGCTTTAGAAAATAAATTACATACACACACATATATACACACGCAGAGGGAGGGAGTTAGCTAACCTGTTAACTGTCACTTAATGTAGTTATTTGGTACTGTGCAGTTTTATTAGTGTGATGTTCTTTTTGTTGTGCATAGATGTGTATTAGTAAATTGAGAACAAAGGCATCTGCAAGGAGACAGTCCAAGAGGGGTTTACTAGCAGCCAGAAATTTGTAGCAACTAGGAACCTGGGAAGCAGACCTATGTGTTGCAGGAACAGGGCATAGACTTAAAAAACAGACCCGGAGTTATGAGCCCTAAATTCTAGTTTTGGTTTTACCACCGACTAAGCTCAAATCTACCAGTCTCCTGGTATTCCCATTACTCTTATGTCCCACAGTTCTTAGATTTCTACTCTGTTTTTTCAGTCCTTCTTCTGATTGCTTTCAGTTCCAGAGGTTTCTATTGAGATATCCTCAAGCTCTGAGATTTCTTCCTTAGCCATATGCCGTCTACTAATAAGCCCATCAAAGACACTCTTCTTCTGTCACAGTATTTTTTATTTTTATTTTTTATATTTTTATTTTTGTGTTTTATATTTTTATTTTTTTATTTCCTCTAGCATTTCTTTTTGGTTCCTTCTTAGAATTTCCATCTCTCTGCATACATTACTCATCTGGTCTTGTATGAAATGTGGTTTATCCATTAGAGCCCTTTGCATGTAATCATAGTTGCTTTAACTTCCTGGTGTGATAAGTCCAAAATTCCTGCCATATCTGAGTCTCGTCCTGATGCTTGCTCTGTCCCTTCCAACCATGTTTTTTGCCTTTTAGCATGCCTTGTAATTTTTTTTTTCTTTATAGCTGGACATGATGTACTGGTAGAAGGAACTGCTGCAAATAGACCAGTAGTAACGCAGTAGTGAGGTATGGGGAGGGAACGCATTCTATAGACCTATGAGTACGTGTCATTCTTTTAGTGGCTTGTGCCTCTGGACTGTTCCTTCCCCTACCCCTTTCGGCAAGATCAGATGGACAGGGGGGTGGAGTTGGGTATTCTTTCTCCTTGTAGACGGCTAGACCCAGGTGGAGTTAGGTATTTCCGTTTTCTTAGGTCGGTTAGGTTCTGGGAAAACCCCAGCGGATTAGGCTGGGTTAATTAGTTCCTCCTGCTGGTAGCCCCTGTTAGAACAGAGTGTTGTGGCATTATTTCTAAATGGCTCTCTTCCCCCTCCATCTGACAGAAGCAGAGTCTTTTTCTCTGATATTTATTGTGAGAACTGGTTGAGCTCATGGAGGTAAAACTCACAGGAGTTTTTAGCTCTCAGACTTGTCCACACTGAGAGTCCTTCCATTCAGTTGCAGTCCTGGTCTCCCCATTCCAACAGCAACGGTTCCTACCAAGACTGCAGCTTGTGAGTCTCTGCCCCGGTAAGCTGGGATTCTCCGTATTCACTCCAATTTGGGGGACAGAGGTTTGCCCTGTGACCTCACTTCTCTTGAGGATCTAGGAAGAGTTGTTGATTTTTCAGTTTGTTCAAGTTTTTACTTGTTGTTAGGACAGGATAGTGACTTCCAAGCTTCGCAAGTACACAGAGACCAGAGACTGGAAACCCAAATATTCTCTAGTGTCTCAATTGCCTTATTAGTAAAATAGGGAAAATGAACCACTTGGTCGCTAAAGTTTTTCACACTCTGAGGTTAATGGAGATGGAAAGCTTATTCATAAAAAGTTAGAGGACTGCTATTTTGTTGATAGTTTTTTTCTCTCCTATCCAAAAATTATTCAAAACTTAGCAGTTGTTCAAAAGTTTGTTTCACTTTCAGTACAGACTATTTCTTCATTTTTTTTCTACAGTAAATATCCTATATTTGTAGGCAGCCAAATTCTTGCTTGACTCTTAAACCAGGGAAGTTTGTAATTTTATAGTTTATATATTTATTCGACTTTTTTATAGCTGTCTGGAGCTAGATATAATAATAATAACTTACATTTGTTTAGCACTTTACAAAGTCCAGAGTGCTCAGTAAGGGCTAGGG
Organism: Ursus maritimus; assembly: GCF_017311325.1. Classification (NCBI taxonomy): domain Eukaryota; kingdom Metazoa; phylum Chordata; class Mammalia; order Carnivora; family Ursidae; genus Ursus; species Ursus maritimus. The sequence continues at coordinate 17,117,941 of NW_024423564.1, forward strand.
AGTAACAGAAATGATGGAAACCCAACATATCTGGCAACAATTTTTTAAACATACTTCTTTATAACATACAGATAATTTAAATGTAATATTTACATCAAATCTTATGTCAACTACAGTCTTGGAATGTGGGCTGTACACTGATTAGGGAAAGCTCAGTAGGGCAGATAATTTTTTTTTTAAGTTATATCTATATGGAGTTTATAATAGGGCAATCCATTCATTTGTCAATATGTATTAGGTAGACTGAAATACACTTTGAAGTCAAACCACTCTTTATTCAAAGAAATATGCTTAAATATGCAGTTTGAGACACCTTCTATGTATTTCTACAGTCTTTGATATGTCACAAACATTACTGACTCAGTTTCTCAATCTATGTTCCCTTACTGCTTATCTGTACATTGTCTTATATTTCTGTGCTCCCCTAATTAGAGCAGATCATGAAAAATACACAAGTGTATGCTTCTAATGATGTCCCAACAGTGCTAAGCTAATAACACATGATTGTGTGCCTTCTATATTTGGGTAGATGTCATGGAAGTGAATTTATTTAACCATTATTAATGAATTTTGTTAAATCTCACAATTTATGGTTTAATGATGTTTCTTTCCCATGAGAGATTTCTACAGTAAAAATATAGAGGTAAAATCATTTATTTTCAATGAGACAGACTGGCTTTATAGGTTAATGTGCTTTCATTTTGAAGGTAAACTCTATCATTTTAGTCAATTAACTTTTTGTCCTTTGTTCAAAGTCCAGAAATGATAAGAAGTTACTTTGTTACTTTATCCAATCAGAGAATTTCTCTGAAGTTGTAATTACCGTATGGAGAATTTTAGATTTATTGCACTTTGCCAGTCTTGAAGAGGCAACATGTATCTGGTACAAGTGGAATTTTCTGTAATGGATTTTATCTGGTGGTCAAGACCTTTTTAAAGTAATAGAACTAAGGTCTTACTGTTCATCTGATACAAATAACTACAGTGAAAGGAAAAGGAGTTTTGATTAATATTCTTTTACAAATGCAGCAAGATTGTGCTTTTACTGTAAATGAGAACGCTAAAGATGGAGTCTGATTGCAACTGTAATGAGAATTTAGCACATACCCTAATTCAGGAATTCCACATTTTACATCTATTTCAACTGATTCTAACTGGTTTATTGCCACTTAAATTCATCGTAAATCACATAGACATGTTAATTATTTGAAATTACTATTATGCATCTGGAAAGCAGATTTGAAAGCTTGCACTGGGACTCAGACTCCTGTGCTTGGCATTAATGGATAAAAATCTGTTTTTCAGACTCTAAATTTTTCTCTTCTGGTCTTCCCTAGGTGACCTACTCTGTGATTTGGCTCACTGGAAATGCCATACCCACTCCTCTCTAGTTACTTAAATGTTAATCTTCCTTCAAAATTCAAGTTAAGTTTGCCCTATCCTCTACAATTCTTTGTGGTAACCCCAAACTATACTGAACGCCATCATTTCTCATCTTGATCAACCATTTGGCATTTATTTTAAGCATTCTTAGATTCTTAGGATGCAGCAAAGCCTGCATATACTTGGTAATCTCAGGTCTATTTTTAATGATACTAGTGGGGTAAACAAACCAAGATATTAAACATGCACCATGTAATAGAATAAAGAGTATTTAAAGCTCTTTGTCTCTTGCTTAAATTTGAAACTGATTTTTCTCACAATAATAACATTATTATAAGTGAAGCTAGAACTTCATTCAAACAAATCACTAGTGTTTCCTGGAGAAGAGTGTATAGACAGCTATACAATGAGAATATTAAATTTATATCAGTAATGAAGACTTCAGTCCCTGTTAGTCAAACTAGTTAACATAAACACTTTAAAAGTGACCCTGAGGAACATGGTTCCTGAGAATAATGAGAACAACAAGCTGAAATAAATACTTTAAAATATAATATGTATAGCAGGACTGTCAGCTATTTTAAGAACTGAGATAGAATGGTTCAGTGTATAGCTAGGTCACTTTTCATTTATTTCTGTCTTAATATTTAGCATATCCTTGGGTAAATAAAGATAAAAAAAGCATATCAGTCTTGCAAAATAGTTATTTTCATATAAATAACACTAATTATTAATTCAGCACAATTTATAAGATAAAATCTTAAATACCAAAGTTGCTTGGAAAGAGCCAAAATGTCTTTAAAATCAATAATATTTTACCAATAACAGCAGGGTAAAGAAAACATATAAATAAATTTAAAGTTTTACGATGAAATATAACTTTTAAAAATCAAGGTATTTTTAAAGGGTTTTTTTAAAAAATTCAGGAACTATTTAATAAATGTTAATAACTCTGCTCTGTTTTATGAAGCATATGAAAAACAACATTTCATATAGTCCATCTTATAAAGCTATAGAGATGAACATAATACTTTCATGCAGTTACATGATACCTTAGGGATTATAAAGAATGTAATTGAACTTCACAGGCATGTGGTCAAAAGCAGTTGCAGGAGAATGATGAAATATGACACAGATCGTCAGATGAGGAGAACATTCCAGTTTAAAGGAACAGTTTAATCAAATGCAGAGAGACCAAATCAAACACATAATGTGTGATCAAGACATGAGATGTTAAGAACAATAGTTGTCATTATTAGGAAAGAGCCAAATAGTAAGACTGTTAGCCTCTAGGGAGCAGTATTTTAACATACTGAAATAAATAGTGGAGAGCTATTATAGGTTGTGAACACAGTGACTGTTAGGAAAGTGATATTTTAGAAACCTTAGATTGACATGCAAATATAAATAGGACTATAATGGAAGGGGAATCTCAAAGACAATGAGATTTGCAAGGAAAACAACACAGGATGGAAATGTTGAGGTCTGGGATGGTAGCAATATGATGAAGAAAGCATTCCAAGAATAAAAATATTTCAGGGGCGCCTGGGTGGCTCAGTCCGTTAAAAGGTGGACTCTTGGTTTCGGCTCACGTCATGATCTCAGGGTCCTGGGATCAAGCCCTGAATCTGGCTCCGTGATCAGCGGGGAGTCTCCTTGTGGATTCTCTCTCCCTCTGCCAATGCCCCTCCCCCTACTCATGCACACGCAAACTCTCTCAAATAAATAAATCTTTAAAAAAACATATTTCAAAGAATAAAATGCATGATTTTGATGACGATTATATTTATACTTGGCAGTCTAAAGATTTACAAAGATATCAAATGAAAATTGAATTTGCCCTTGGAGGTTATTTTGTGAAACAAAGAGATCACCTTAGGTGCAGACATTAAATTGGAAAGTTTGAAGTGACTATTGGATAGCAAAAAAAATGACATAAAAGAGGTGAATTTTAGTGATTGAAGTGCATTTTATACAGCTTAATGAAAATTATGAGAAAGACCTATATTAAACTGGAGTAATTCTGGAGTAATTCTCAGGTGATTTTAGTTAGTGAGAAAAAATGTATTAAATAAGATACATTGTACCCTACCTTTTCTGTAAGAAATCAGAGTAAATAAGAAAATAGGCCTGTATCTGCTTATCATTAAAAAAAGTAACACTAGGACAAATCATAAAATGATGAAGTTTTTACATACAAAGAATAGGGGAGATGTGAGGTAAAGGGACACAAGAGGGAGTGACAAGATATTTCTCAAAGTATATCTTTTTATACAACTGTCATTTATAAAAGCATGTTAATACTGTGTCTATAAAAACAAATCAGTAAGATTTAGAAAGAGGGAACAAATTCAAACTAAAAGGAAACTAAAACAATTGACCCTAAATATATTTCAAATGAACTCTAACAACAAAGGAAAAGAAGGTGTGGAAGGAAGAAGGAAAGAAAATTAGAAGAAAAGGAAAAAAAAAAAAAGAAAAACAACTCAGATAGCTTAGGAACACATAGATATTTGATTATTGAGTCTGGAGTTTGGTGGGCTGTGGGGATTAAGAAACAAAGTGCAAAGAAATTCTGAAGGCTTTTTAGTAGATATATTTATGGTAGTGGTAAACGGAGATTCAATTCTGACACCGATTTCAGTGAAATGTAGGATCAATCAAATGAATAAATGTGCTGATGCTGGTGGTGGCTGGGATTCTCAGTTCTCAGAGTGGAAGAAAGAAGAGCCCTCATCAGACATCTATAGAGTAATATGGCCCCAAAATGCAGGTTCATAATTTTGGGTCTCTCTCTTCTCCAGGCCTTGGCTCAATAATTCTTTATCTTATCTTATCATTAACTCACCAAAGCCTTCAAACAGATTTTTTTCACCCCTATTTAATCCAAGTTTTCTGGTCATACACTGTAAGAGCATATATATATATATATATTCTCACACACATACATACATACATACACCAATATACCAATAGATACATCCTATTGATTCTGTTTCTCTGGAGAATCCTGACTAATGCACATGCATACATAGTTTATGCAATACTATAATGAAAAAAAGAATTTAACAATGAAGAATAGATAAGTTTATTAGAGCCTCTATTTTATTTAGAAGCAAAAATGGAATAATCCACATTGCAAGAGTGCCTCATAACCTCGCTCTCATACTTTGATCTTCTCATTCTAATTTACTCCTTTGGGAGATCATCCAGTAATCATCCCACTGTAAATGGAGCACTGACAATGGCCCTGAAGAAGGCTGTTCAAAGTGCAGCCTTCGGGGGCATGAGAGCCAAGGCAAGAGGTCACACTCTGCTTTCCATTCACAATTCCCTTTGCTGTATGTGTTTCAGATTTTCTCTTTCTCTTTTTCCTAAAAGTCCCTCTACACTCACATTGCAGTTCTCCTACTATTTGAAAATATGCCAATAAAATACAGATCTTTGAGGAAATTTCAAATTATTAGAGGTAAAGTCATACTCAAAAAGACTCTCTCATATAGTTCTCAGATTAAGCTTATCCTCTGCATAATCCTTTATTGGTTATGAGGGATACCTGGGTGGCTCAGTCAGTTAAGCGTCTGCCTTCAGCTCAGGTCATGATTTGGGGTCCTGGCATCAAGTCCTGCTTTGGGCTCCCTGCTCAGCAGGGAGCCTGCTTGTCCCTCTGCCCCTCCCCCTGCTTGGGCTCTCTCTCTCTGATAAATCAATCAATCAATCAATCAATCTTTAAAAAAAAATAAATAAAAGTTTGAAAATTCATATAATGTAAAGTTTGGAAAAGAAGCTGGCAAGTTACCTAAAATTAAACCAATAATAACAGCTACCAACTTATTTGGCCATTATATCATGGCAGACATAAAACATGTGGCTCAGTATTTAAAGTATTACTCTTTATGATTCTGATAATGACCATGAGATATATGTATTCATATTTTAAACATGAGCTAGTTCAGTCTTCTAAAAGTTAACTAGTTACTCATGGTCATACAGCCATTAAAATTAATATAGAGAATTCACTTTCAGCAATGGGCAAAATGACTCACAAGGAATAACCAGAAAACTTGGATAAGAAAGAAGGAAAGAAAGAAGGGAAGGAAGGAGGGAAGGAAGGAAGGAAGGAAGGAAGGAAGGAAGGAAGGAAGGAAGGAAGGAAAAGAAAAAAAGGAAAGAAAGAAAGAAAGAAAGAAAGAAAGAAAGAAAGAAAGGAAGGAAAGAACCTATTTGAAGACATTGAAGGGCTAATGACAAAGAGTTATTGGTCCAAACTGTTAGAGAATAAAGAAATCTAAAATTGTGAGCCTGTATTTGGGAGTCCCTTTTACTCTACAGCTGTCCAGTTTGGACTATTCTGACTGAAGAAGAGATAAATAAGAGGCTGAGCAGTTGAGCAGAACTCTTGACTGACATGTGGAAAAAAAAATACTTAGAGAAAATTTCAAGTTTTCAAGTTTGTTTTCAAGATTGTTTTGAAGCAAAAAATACTATGTGGTTTCCATTCTCCCTTTTGAATGAGAGAGTTTATTGTAGTAATTCTGTCCTTTTCCATCATTGTGTCTGGATATTTGTACTTTTAAGCAGACAACTTTCTTTTAGTTCACAGGTGTCTGTTAAGAAAACCCATGTCTGGACCTTATGTATCTCATGAATCTAGAACTTAGAGCTTGAACACATGATTGGGTTAGATTTTTGTAGTTCATGGCAGGGGAAATATATTTTAATGGTGGGCAGAGGCATAAGTAATTGTGATCAAAAGGACAAACTTTATATATTGTATTATTAGATCTTGATTATTAACCCAACCCTATATTCATACCTGTTGTCTTACAACTTAGCAATTCTTCTCACTAGAGACAAAGTACTTCACCATCTTTGAGGTTTGCACTTGGCCATGTAACATGATTCAGTCAAAGGACTATTAGTAACATGACACAAGGAAAAACTTGAAATGTGCTCATGTGGTGGGGTGTGCCATCTTGAAATGCTGCCATTACCAAGTGATAAGAGTCCCATAATAACTGCTACTCCTTCAACTTCAATAAGAATGAACTCACATTGTCATATGTGAGCCCAACATGCTAAAGAGCCAAGATTATATATATATATCAAATGAATAAATGTGCTGATGCTGGTTGTGGCTGGGATTCTCAGTTCTCAGAGTGGAAGAAAGAAGAGGCCTCATCAGACATCTATAGAGTAATACGGCCCCAAAATTATATATATATATATATATATATATATATAGTATTTTTATAATAATCATCTGCCTCCAATTTTTCATCCTCACTGCAGCTGGAGAAATCTTTCTGAAACACGCATATGATCATATAGTTATTTCTTGCTTAAAAGACTTCCATGACTTTCCATCTACCTTCAGGACAAAAAAAAAAAAAATTTCTATAAATGCGACTCAAAAATCTCTGTAAGAGTTTAAATTACTCACCTCTCAAGCCTCATCTTTGTTTTCACTCCAGGTCCCCCTAACCACAGAAACTCTGTACTTGTGATTACCTCTGAATCTATGTTTACCTATATGAAATTAATATCTTTATATCTATACCCAAGTCCAGTCATCATTTCCAAAGACAAAACTTCTTTGTCCCCCCTGAGTGTATCAGTCCCCTAATACATGCTTGCGTGGTACCAAGTATCTCTCATTCATGGCACTAGATACTTTGTAACATTATATTTACTTGAGCAGCTATTTGATTAATATCAGTCTTCCTCTCTAAACTGTAGGATGAGTCTTGTAGGTTATAAGCAAGTTTCAGGCATGAATTTGGCTTATAGTTATTTAACCAATTAATTGATTTTTTCCCCATGAAGATCTCTGAAAATAAAGCATTCAGTAAAACTTTAAGCATTAGACAAAAAGCAGACAGGACTAGGGAACATTTACACAATAACTATTGAAGAGAAAAAAGGGAACACGGAGAACTCCACAATAGTCGAGGAAGAGAAATATTAGAGAACGTGATTTTAGGAATAAAGTGGTAGGCTTCTGTATTTGAAACATGGCCAATGAAGAGAACAGATAATAACTAGGAAGAACCAATTCTGTTGTGAATTCTGCTTTTCTCACATGAGTAAACCAAACTCTAACTTTGCCTTCCTCACATTTCACATTTTCCAATGTGTGCTGCATATGAAGAAAATCTGCTTAGACTGGTCTTAAAGGTCACCTGCTTAGTGACCAGAAAATTCACTTATAAAAGAAACTTTATGTGCCAATGATTGAAACCTGTCCCATTGTAAATGGAGCACTGGCAATGGCCCTGAAGAATGCTGTTCAAAGTGCAGCCTTCGGGGGCATAAGAGCCAAGGCAAGAGGTCACACTCCGCTTTCCATTCACAATTCCCTTTGCTGTATGTGTTTCAGATTTTCTCTTTCTCTTTTTCCTAAAAGTCCCTCTACACTCACATTGCAGTTCTCCTACTATTTGAAAATATGCCAATAAAATACAGATCTTTGAGGAAATTTCAAATTATTAGAGGTAAAGTCATACTCAAAAAGACTCTCTCATATAGTTCTCAGATTAAGCTCATCCTCTGCATAATCCTTTATTGGTTATGAAACCAAGCTTTTATAATCTTGTGATAAAGAGAGGGAGAGATCAGGAACCCATGCAACATTAATTTGCAGATATTAGTTTGCATGTCTTTGGAAAATCTTTCTTGGAAATACACAAGTATTCTTGTGAAGGGTGATTAAATTTGAGTACATGTTTGGTTTTAAGACTGCTGGATAATTTCTTTTTTTTTTCAAAAGATGAGTTGCACAAAGATGTGACATCACCATTATCAACTTCTGTACATCTTCTATATTGCCTTATGAAAGATAATTTTTTCATTCTTTAATATATTTACGTTTGTTGATAGTAAACCTTTTAGTCTCTCCTTATTTCTAAATAATGCATACTTACCTCTATTTGTAAAGGGAATTTTAGATAGACTTGGTTTGGTGTATAATTTTTTTTCAATATGCAAAGCTACAGAATATATATTTAAGGCAAAAACTAAACAGCCTTTTGTAGATAGAACTGACATTGAATTATATGTTTTCAAAACTGATGATAATTAAAATACAGCACTGTTCAAATCATCTCACATAAAGCATGAACTAAGAAATAGAAGTTCCAGCACTAAATTCAAACTTTTAGGAGTTTGAGTGATTTCGGCTGTCTCCATTTTCATTCACATATTTAAACACCCAGACAGATCAGTCTTATGTATGCCTGTGTCCGTGTATATGTATGTCTGACCTGTGGCTTGAAATGAGATCAAACTTCCTGGAATGAAAACTAAATGAAACTAAAGATTATATAGATTAGAGATTAGAGATTAGAGATATACAGGGAGCACGTGTGTGAGAGAAAGGCTAAAAGCAATGTGCAGGATACTCACAGAAGTGTAATATATGTTCATTTGGAATTTTTAAAAAATTGGGAAAAATAAGAAAAGAAAAAATGTTTGATTCCAATTATTGCTCATCATCCCCACTACTAATCCCCTAGTACAAACCACTCTCATCTCTTACCTAGATTAGAGTAATACCTCCTAACGGATAACCCTGCATCTCACCCCTCTTCAGAGAACAACCAGAGTCATCATTCTAAGTGGAAATAATATTACTGTTCCGCTCAAAAACACCCAATCGCTTCATGACCCACTGATCGTAAAATACGAAGTCCTCAATATGGCCCAAAATATTTTATATAGTCCAGCCCCTGATAATTTGCTTACCTTGTCTTCTACCACTGAGCCCTCATTTGTTATTTTCCAGCTACATGGACCCTCTTGGTCGTTCTTAAAAACAACCGGCAGGTTTCATGTTTAAATGCTTTTCTCCAAATAGCGCATGACATAGTCTCTGCTTTTCTCTTTTTTTTTCTTTTTTACTCAAATTCCCACCTTCTTAGGGCCTTCTTTAACAGTGCTTTTGATTAAAAAACTGCAGGCAAGCCTCCAAGGCACTGCAGGTGTGGTTATAGGGCACTGCAATAAGACAACCATCACAATAAAGCAAATCAAATGATTTTTTGGTTTCCCAATACATATAAGGTTATGTTGACACTATTCTGTAGTCTTAAGTGCACAAAAGCATCATGTCTAAAAAAATAGTGTGTGTATGTTAATTAAAAAAAATCCTTTCTTGTTTAAAAATGCTAACCATCATTTGAGCTTTCAGCAAGTTGTCATCTTTTTGCAGGTGGAGGGTCTTGCCTGGATATCGATGGCTGCTGACTGATCAGGGTGGTGGCTGCTGAAGGTTAGGGTGGTTGTGGCCATTTCTTCAACTAAAACCACAGTGACGTTTGCTGCATTGATTTGACTCTTCCTTTCACAATTTCTCTGTAGCGTTTGTTGTTGTTTGATAGCATTTTACCCACAGAACTTCTTTCAAAATTGGAGTCAATCCTGCTAAATCCTGCCACTGCATTATCACTAAGTTTATGCAACATTCTTAATGCTTTGTTGTCATTTCAACAATCTTCACAGCATCTTCGCCAGGAGTAGTTTCCATCTCAAAGTATTAACGAAAAGGTTACTGAGAATATAGAATCCCTAAGGACAGCATTGAGAGTGAATTTGACAGAAATTAAAAATTCTATGAGCCAAATGCAGGCAAAACTAGAGGCTCTGACGGCCAGGGTCACCGAAGCAGAGGAAAGGGTTAGTGAATTGGAGGATGGGTTAATAGAGGAAAAAATGAAAATAGAAGATGGTCTTAAGAAACCCCTTTCTGAAAAACAAACGAACAAACAAAATCCCCCAAAACAAACAAAAAATCCCCCCACTTTGCTCATCCCTAAGAAGCAACTCCTCATCTGTGGAAGTTTTACCATGAGATTGCAGCAATTCAGTCCCATCCTTCAGGCTCCACTTCTAACTCTGGTTCACTTGCCATTTCCACACCACATCTGCAGTTCCTCCCCTGAAGTCCTGAACCCCTCAAAGTCAGCCATGAGTTTCGGAATCAACTTCTTCCAAATGTCTGTTAATGTTATTTTGACCTCTTTCCATGAATCACAATGTTCTTAATGGCATACAGAATGGTGAATCCTTCCTAGAAAGATTTCAATTTCCTTTGCCCAGATCCAGCAGAGGAATCACCATCTATGGCAGCTACAGCTTTACAAAATGTACTTCTTCTTTAAAATTTTTTTTTATTATGTTATGTTAGTACCATAAAGTACATCATTAGTTTTTGATGTAGTGTCCCATGATTCATTGTTTGCATATATCACCCAGTGCTCCATGCAATATGTGCCCTCCTTAATACCCATCACTGGCCTATCCCAATCCCTCACCCTCTTCCCCTCTGAAGCCCTCAGTTTGTTTCCCAGAGTCCATAGTCTCTCGTGGTTCATTCCCCCTTCTGTTTACCCCCCCTTCATTCTGGAGAAGGAGAATGAAGGGAAGAATGAAGGGGGGTAAACAAAATGTATTTCTTAATAAGACTTGAAGGTAGAAATGACTCCTTGATTAGAATGGATGTTGTGTTGGCAGGCAGGAAAACAATATTAATCTCATTGCACATCTCCATCAGAGCTCTTGGGTGGCCAGGTGCATTGTCAGTGAACAGTCATATTTTGAAAGGAGTATTGTTTTTTCTCCTGAGCAGTAGGTCTCAACAGTGGGCTTAAAATATTCAGTAAAGCCTGTTGTAAACAGATGTGCTGTCATCAGGCTTTGTCGTTCCATTTATAGAATGCAGGCAGAGTAGATTTAGCATAATTCTTAAAAGCCCTAGAATTTTCAAATGGTAAATGAGCACTGGCTTCAGTTAAAGTCACCAGTTGCTTTAGCCCCTAAAAAGAGAGTCAGCCTGTCATTTGTAGCTTTGAAGCCAGGTGCCGATTTTTTCCTCTCTAGGTATAAAAGTCCTAGATGGCATCTTCTTCCAAAAGAAGGGTATTTTGTCTACATTGAAAATTTGTTGTTTATCGTATCCACCTTCATTAATGATCTGAGCTCAATCTTCTGGATCACTTGCTTCAGCTTCTCCATCAGCACTTGTTGCCTCACCTTGCATTTTTCTGTTACGGAAATAGCTTCTTTCCTTAAATCTCGTGAGTCAACTTCTGCTAGCTTGAAACATTTCTTCTGCAGCTTCCTCACCTCTCGCTATCTTCACAGAATTGACAAGAGCTGGGGCCTTGCTCTGGCTTAGGCTTTGGCTTAAGGAAATGTAGTGGCTGGTTTGATCTTCTATCCAGATCACTAAAACTTTCTCCATATCAGCAATAAGGCTGTTTTGCTTTCTTATCATTTGTATATTTCTTGAAGTAGCATTTTTAACTTCCTTTAAGGACTTTTCCTTTGCATAGACAAAGGACTCTTCCTTTCATTTAAACACTTAGAAACCACTGCTATTAATTGACCTAATTTCAGTATTGCTATGTCTCAGGGAATAGACAGGCCTGAGAAGAGGGACGGGGTGGGGAACAAATAGTCAATCAGAAGACACACAGGGAGCCTGGCTGGTTAAATTTGTGGAGCATGAGACTCTTGATCTTGGGGTTGTGGGTTCAAGCCCCACGCGGGGTGCAGAGATTACTTAAAAATAATACAAAAAATCTAAGAAAAAGACACAGAATACTTATCCATTAAGTTCTCTGTCTTATATGGGTGTGATTTCGGAAGCTCCAAGACAATTACAAGAGTAACATCAAAGATCACTGATCACAGATCACTATAACAAATATAATAATAATGAAAAAGTTTGAGATATTATGAAAACTACCAAAATGTGACACAAAGACACAAAGTGAGCAAATGTTATTGGAAAAATGGTGCCCCCAGACAACCCACAGACGCGGGTTGCCATAAACTTTCAATTTGTAAAAAAACCACAGTATCTGCAAAGTGTAATGAAGCAAAGTGCAATAAAATGAGGTACGTCTACACTTGTTAGCTCTGTAATAAGTGTTATTACACTTTTATAATTTAATTTGCTTTGTAACCCTTCACAGTTATCATCTGGTGACCTATTATATGTTCGTGGTCTATCTCTCACCTCTATAATTTAACCTCCGTGGTGAGCAACAACGTACTTGTTTTGTTCATAGCTGTTAATACCATAACAGTGTTTGACATATATTAATGCTTCACAAATCATTTCTGAATAGGTGAATATGTCCTTATGGCATAAATGAGGAAACATACTGAATGAAGATCACATATTCAGACACCCCATATCTCTGGATTTCTTGTAATCCAATATGTACTGCAATATTTTATACATTGAAAGGCATAGAAAATAAAATAATTCATTAATAAAGCACTGGAAGGATTATTTAAAATCTAGACCAGGGGTTGGCAACCTACGGTTCTTGGATTGTATTAGCACCACCCGGACGCTAAGAGGTTTTTGTCATTGTTGTTTTGTTTTGTGTTTTATGTTTTAATGGTTAAAACACTTCAAAGGGAGATAGTATGTTCGGGCAAGTGAAAACTATTTGAAATTCTAATTTTAGTATCCATAAGTAAAATTTTTTTGAAACATAGACATGCTCATTTGTTTATATATTGTCTTGGTCTGTTTGCACCTTAAAACATCAGAGTTAAGAAGTTGCACCCAAAACTAAAGGGCTCATGAAGTCTAAAATGTTTATTGTTTGGCACAGAGAAAAAGTTTACTAACTCTTGGTTTGGAGATACTCAGATGATCCACACCTGTCCTAATTAAACTCAATTTTTATATCATCTCTTCATTTTGGATGTTCATCTCATCTGCCATAGTGCCGGAAGCAGAAGTTTGGATTCCAATTCAAATACTGCATAGCCAGTAGGAGCTAATTGTCATTTTTAGGAGTACTGTTAATTTTGATCATTATGATCACATTCCATGATTACAGTTAAATAGGTTGAATGAAATAACATCTCATATAGCTAATAGAAACAATTCAAGGATATAAAATATTCCCCAAATGTCTGTCATTTAACTACTACCATATCAATCTATGCATTGTGGAAAAAATAAAAGCAAATATATGGTAACAAAACCAAAAGTTTGCTGGTATTTTTCTTTCCATTACTAGGTAAATAATTGTAACCACCTTTAATAATTCATTCCTCAGGAGCAAGTGTTAGAGGGTGAATCAGAGAATAACTTCTGAGACCAAGATTTGCAGATCCACTTTGGCAGAAGTATACATCCCACCTTCTATTTTAGTATTCATTATGTCCTATGACACTGTTATAATGTTTGCAATGAGCCCCATTCAAATTTGATATACTGCCTGTGACCCATAACCTGTTACTTAGACATTGTGACAAATGCATTGTTTAGCAGAGCCCACGCTGTTCTATTTACTCTGGGAATATTTTAGTCCCTTTAACATAATTTTAAAACATTTATTAAAATGTGCATCTTTCTGAGACTATTACGTTTTTGTAACATACATTTCACATGCATTGCTAAAATTCTACATTTTAAAAGTACTTCCTTTTAATTTCCTCCTATCACCTCTATGAGAACTCTGACAGAGATTTTGTGTGTGAGGAGGGGTGATGAATGGGTAATGACCTTTATTGAGCTTATTCACCAGAGTAGAAATAATGTCTGTACAAAACCAAATGTTTGTTACCATAACTTCCACATCATAATTAAAATACAAACTTAAATAGTCACTTCAGAATTAGTGGCTTCTTCGAAGTCACAGGCTTATTCACCAGAGTAGAAATAATGTCTGTACAAAACCAAATGTTTGTTACCATAACTTCCACATCATAATTAAAATACAAACTTAAATAAATAGTCAATTCAGAATTAGTGGCTTCTTCAAAGTCACAGTAACACTTAAAAATGGTTATGACTCAAATGCAAAAATTTTGTTGGTTGGAAAGCTAATTAAACCTCCAACTTGCTCGAATAGCATTACCAAAGGACGAACTTGCGTTTTTCCCAGACATACAATCCCCTGGAATCTCAACACTGGGCGGTTGTGAGAGTATTTAGAATCCTGAGATAATAAGGAATCCAGATATCCTTTAGACAGTCTTCTGTTGTCTTGTTTTCTCAGCCAGAGATCTATGAGTGTGCTGAATGGTAACAACTACAACTTTGATGAGAGAGTCAATTCTTGCTCTCCACAAATAGCAAGATGCGAGTAATTACGAATAATACTCTTTACATTTAAGTCTTTTGATGCATTTCCTGCCAGTTCAAGTATCTCCGTGATGAGGTATTCCAAGATGGCTGCACTGTACACAGTGGCTGTCATGCCCACATGCCAATGGCTAGTCATCCTAGATTTCAGGTGCCATGAATATAATATGGCCAAGCAAGAACTGCAAGCTGGCTCTCTGTGAGAGAGCTTTGCCTTGGCCCTTCTGGGGTCCTTCTCAGGCTTATCATCAGGTATTTCAAATTCTGCTGAATCTCCAATCAACAAGACCGAGAAAGAGCTACTCAAACACCTAGTGAGATCCCACTGCCTACATCTTTGTTGCACCAGGATTCAAACTGCCAGATATTTTGATCAGTAGCTTTATATTCATTTTCCTAAAGAGGAAAATGCAATTGTAAGGCTTATAACTTGAAAAGAAAAAGCTATACATTTTTAAGTGGAGAAAAAAGACTAGAAGTTGGATGGTTTTGTCCCCTAAAGCAGAGAACTGACCATAACTCTAGGATTTCAACACAGGCTTTTGACTTCCGGTTCCAGGGCTAACATGTAAAGCACTTGCAGCTCATCCCTCATGTCCTCATACAAGAAAAATCTGAACAAACCGAAAATGACTGTTCTTGAACCCATCAAAAAATTAAGGTTGCAGCGCAACGTGATACTCTGAAATCTGGAGAGAAAAGCAAATCCAGAGTTACAGTCAAGATCTGCTTATCTGGAGCAGAGGCCAGTGGAGCCATAAACTGATAAGAATAATAATATGGTAACTTGATAAATGGCTGGGCTCTGAGCATTGAACTAGCTTGTAATGAAAGTCTCCAAGAGTCATGGTCTTAGGAGGCCCCCACATTTTATGGGTTTCACTTCCATGAACCCCACCAGGTTCTTGTGGTGAAGAGCCAAGAAAAGTCTTCTTATGGCTCTGACAGGAGTAGAAAAAGAGTAACCATTGGGAAATATGCTCACAAAATTATCTATCCCGAAGAACTACTCTGCAGAGAAAAGACATTACCAGAGTCTTATCCCACCTGGAGGAGAGACACTTCTCTCCTCTCTAACTTTTCTGTCTCATCTACAGGAAGGAGGACTAAGAAACACTTAGCCCAGGAACACAGGTCTATTAAAAGAGTGAGATTTATTCATAAGATATAGAACACTACCCATCTCCTACACCTTATCAACAGAGCTCCAGTATAATAAAGGTGGATTACAGCTGAAAGAACTGCAAAATGTAGCATCTATCTGAGGAGGCACTTCTTATGGAAGCCCAAAGTCAAAAGTAGAGTTAAAACTGGGACATCAGAGGAATTTGAAGCCTCTGGCAGCCACAGAGTTTGTTTGCTACAGCAAACATTAAACACAGACTAACTCCTAGCCAGGTTGATATAAAACCTCACACTGAAGGCTATTATCTCAGTTCCTGTTACTTGATACAACAGAGCTGGCTCTGAACAGAAAATTAAAAGGTATGCTAAGAGGCAAAGAAAAAACACAATTGAAGAACGAGACAAAGCAAGCATCAGAACCAAATTCAGATAGGATGCAGTTTTTGAAATTTGCTGACAGAAATTTAAAATAACTATGATTAATATATTAAAGGCTCTAATGCAAAAAGTAGACAGTATACAAGAACTGATGGGTAATCAAAATAGAAAAAGGAAAACTACAAATCCTAAGGAAATGCCAAAAATAAAAAAAAAAAAAAAAAACCTTCCATAGAAATGAAGAACTCCTTTTACAGGCTCATGAGTAGACTGAACACAATCAGTGAGCTTGAGAATAGCTCAATGGAACATCCCCGTATTGAAATCCAGATAATCCTATAACTATGGAATAAGGGGAGAAGTAACATTGGGAGACAACCATCACCTTCTGCTACTTAGGTCCTCAAACTTAGTAAAATGAACTGATACAAAAAGTAATAACTACAATACCTAATTAGATACATAAAGGATTGTGAAATTAATGACTTACACATCTGTGCAATTGCCCTTTAAAAATGTCCTGTACTTTTCTTCAGTGACACCAGAAATACCTGAGCATATATCTATGTGTCTTATGGCATTATTTGCTCTTTCTCTTTTTAGACACATACTAACATTTTATTACCTTTCACAGGTTTTCTTGTTAGATAATTCTATATTTAGTTGTACAATAATATACATATCACTTAAAATATTTCATGCTCTAACGATGTTTTGTTAAATTGAGTTCTCTAATAAAAGCAAATAACAGCAAAATAAAAGCAAATTAAACTCACATATACATATGCATAACACCTTGAATGAGATTTAAAGTTTTATTCATGAGAGAAGAATTCACTTGGTATGAATCAGGGGTCAACGCAGAGACAGAAACCACATAATTATCTGAACAGAGAAAGTTTATTATAAAGAATTATTAACAAAAGTCTAGAGTAATGGAAAATGAATAATAAAGAAAACTATAAAAATACAGTAGTGGCAGATATAAGGAACAGCCACTGCCTCTGGCGTTGAGATGGAGTTCCCATAGAAGGACTCCCCCACCTGCCGATGAGTGTTGGAACTCAGAAGTTACTGGAGAGGGCACAGCCATGGCTTACTGGATGGTGGCAAATTTGCCAGAGTCTCACCAGGACTTGATGAAAAACTGTGCTTTGGGGTGAAGGAGAACTGGTTCAACTTAGAACTCCCTGTAAAGTCACCCAAGGGGAGGCTGGGACGGGCCATTCACAGGGAGGTGTCTCATCTGCAGCAGTTCCCTGCAAAACTGCTAGAAAAAAATACCAGGGGAATCCGCTGGCCCCTGGGTGTAGTGATTGCCAAATGTTGCAGAAACTGGCACACCTCCATGCACACCATTCTATCCATACAACACTAAAACAACTCTATTTTCCCAACTAACAAGACATGGTTATTTTCTATGCAAGTAAGGAAGTTCTCTCCCCAGTATGATGAGACACATGGTCCCAACCTCACTGATACATTAACGAGGCTATTGATATATTAATTATTTCTCAAATTTTATCACAGTATCACTGAATACTACTACATAAACAAGAATGTAAAGTTGCTCTCCAAGTTGTATCTAAAATTAAAATGGGAAGGAGAGTGAAGAAGAAAAGGGGCAGGAAACACATATAAATAGAGAGAGAGAAAAATGTGGCCCTCATTTCTGCATACAGTCTCAAAGCCATAATAGGTATCTGTGAGTTTCTTCTTCCTCAGCCCATTTCATACTTCCCCTATCCTCAGTCAGAACTTCAGTTGGTCAGTGTTCTTCACCTAGTGGGGTGACCCAATCCTTTATTCTTGAAGGCCTGAGTCCTCCTGTTGCTTTTTTGTTTTTTGAAGTTTTTCATGAAGTTTTACTGTTGGTTAGGGAAGTTCTAAAAGGTGCCCCAGAGAATCATCTGGGATCCAAACAGCATCCTTGACTCCAATGGGCAGCAGCAACACCATCTTCCCTTGGTGATTGTAATCAGTGACTCCAGCCTGCAGTGCAGTTCCTTTCTGCCTATTGGCTTAGTAGCATAAAAAGCTGAAATATCCAGGTGACTGTCTCCTTTTCCAACCCAATGAAACCATTGTTGTGTCCCTGGTTAAAATACTACCCCCTTTGGGACCAAGGCTTCTAAACCAGAAGAGCTCAAGGTTGCCTGAATAGAAAACGAAACTTCTCCAAGTGCATTACTGTGTATAAAAGTGAGAGAAGCCATTCACATTGCCACACCTTGACTCTCAGAGCCCTGTATTCTTGCTTTGGAATGATAGAATCATATGATGATCTGATTCAAAACATATACTGCATCCTATTAGACCGAACTACATCCTGTCAGGGTATTGCCTCCAAAACGATGACTTAAATGAGACTTCGGTAAGTCCCTCTACCCTTCAATGAGCCCAGACACTTACGGGTGATACGCAGTGTAACAAGAATAATTAGTACTATGGGCCTATAGGTGTATTTCTTTTCTTTTCTGCTTTTTATGAAATTCATTGATCAGAAACAATACTGTGCAGAATAACCTAACTGTCGATAAGCATTCTACGAGTCCACAGATGGTGGTGGCAGTCCACAGATGGCGGTCCTACGCAAGGAAGGCAAATCCATACCCAGAATATGGGTCTATTTTAGTGAGGACCTAACTGAAGAGATGCAATGTACGTAACCTGCCACAAGGTGGCCGTCTGTTCTGCCGAGGTAATAATGCCATGTTCGTTCAGTGAGGGTCTCTACTTTGACAGATTACAGACATTACTCAGCAGGAGTGTCAGCCAGGACAGCATTGATAAGTGAAATTCCAAAATGTTGAGTCTATGCCCAGCTGCCATCCCTACCAATATGGCCATTTTCTTCATTTTTCCCACTTGAATAGCCTATAGCCTATTTTGTAGTGTATGCCCCTTGGTAGGCATTCACATGGACAGAAATATCCTCACAGTCTGTACTTTTTCTGACAGTTCCATCCACAGGCCTTTTCCTCAGACATTTTTCTTGCTCAGATTTCTAACACTCTTCCTTCCAATTCCTAGTAAAGCAGCAAAACCAGGAGCTTCTGTAGATGAAGCAGTATAGATCTTTACTTCTAGCCAATTCTCAATCCAGATGTAGTGGACAATGCCCAAAGTTCTGCGCAGTGGGAGGATTTGCCTTACAAATGTCCATCACGGGCACTCAGGGTTATAGCGCTGCCGCTGTTCCTGTTCGCTTCACATCAGCACAGTACACAGGTACATCTGTAAACTAGACATGAGTTTTGTTTTGTTTTCTTTCTCAATTAACTGGTCACAAGGAATGCCTCAGGGGCCCACAGCAATATGGAATTTTAAGAAGAGGTAATGGAATCAGTGTCAAAAGAGTCTGAGTCGTATGTTCATGGCAACATATCTGTTTGTTCCAGATCTGCCTCAGTTTGGTATCTTACATAACATTTACATTTAATAACAGATTGCAGGAGCTCAAGCTGATATTTCATGTTCATGTTGCCTATCAAGGCCCAATAGCAGGCAAAAACCTCAAGAGGATAATAGTTATCTGCAAAAGAAGGCATAGATTTGCTACTAATCCTAAAGATTTGTGTTGTGATTCTCAGTTCATGCTTGCCGGAGGCTCCGTACAGGATTCCTATTTGCCCTGGCCGTTAAATATCATTATGCGTGCTGGATCATTATCAGTCCCAGTGGGTAGAGCAACTATTGCTGCAGCCTCAACTGTTGCATCTTCTCTTTTTCTTGTCCCTACATTAGACTGGAAGCCTTACAAAGGATTCAAATGAGCTATACGTTGCCACAAAAATCCAAAATGGCTTACCAAGCATTGTACCTCTTTCTTTCTAGTAATCTGTGAAAGGTGTGAGAACTTGCCCTTCACTTGTAAGGCATATGACTGACTCCTTTAAAATTTCACTGATGTGGAGAGCTCATGACTTCTTGTGTAGTTTATCTACCACCTTTTAGTCTGTACTTGACATATTAAGGAATCTAAAGATCTTTCTCCCTTCTGAGCCAATCAACAAACGCCATCAATGGAGTGGACTGCTTTTACATTTCACTGAGTGTCAAGATGATCAAGATCTCTCTGTTATATCACAGAACAAAGCAAGAGAATGGAGATAGTCTTGAGAGAAGACATGTAGGACATGCTGGTGGATGTGCAAGGTAAAAACAAACAGCTTCTGGGTGTCCTTAAAATTGATGGAAAGAAAATAGCATTAGCAATATCAATATACAGAGTTTTGGGGATGTATTCATTTGCTCCAGTAAACATACTACATTGGGAACAGCCATTGCAATTGGCATCACCACCCAATTAAGTTTAAAATAGTCTACAGTCATTCTCCAAGATGCAGCTGACTTCTGCACAACCCAGATTGGTAACTTAAATGGGGATATGTTAAGTATCACCATCCTGCTTCTTTCAAGTCATTGATGGTTATATTATTTTCTACAGCTCCTCCAGCGATGAAGCATCACCTCTGATTCACTATTTTAGTAGAAAGTGGAAGCTCTAAGGGCTTTCATTTAGGTCCTCTTACCATAATGATACTATCACCATGGGTCACAACAGCCAGTGTGGGCATTCTCTTAGGCATAAAGTATTCCAACTATACATTTAAGAACCTATGAAATGTAGCCACAGCATGAGTCTATGGACAAACTGGGCCTACTATGAAATGGACTTGAGTGCCGAGGCCATCTGTCACCTGATGACCAAAAGTCTCCACCTCAGTGGGCCACAGTGGCATTTTGGGTTTCTGTCAGGAACCTAGGGAACATAGATGGGAGTAGATCCGAAGGGAGTTAGAACAAGAGTGGACTATAACACTAGATTAGGTGAATGCATTGATATGAATCCAGTGACTAGAGATTCAAGATTTATTATGTTAACTCTTGCAGCTGGAGATGACTCCAACAGCTACCTCTGCTACTTTCTTCCAATTCTTTTGTTGAGTAAGTTATTTCCTACTAGGTCAAAATATGTTCCCCCAGGGCAAGCTGAGATTTGTCTCTATTAGGAGTTTAGTGACAACAGTAGGGAGTTTGGGTGAGTCTTAAGAAGAATTTTTCATTTTCTTCCTAGGCATCTGACCTAGGTAAGGTTACCACACGTTTTCAAGTAGGGAAAGGCTAGTCTCCTCAGAAAATGAAGGGCAAGCTACTTTCACCGGTATGGGAGACTCAGAGTAATTCGGAAGTTCAAGATTGTCAGATTCATAAGGTTCATATTAGATAAATAATATCTACAAAAAATCTATAGCTGAAATCATACTTGATAGTGAGAAATTTGAAGCTTTCCCACTAAGATAAAGTACAAGGAAAGGACAGCACTTGTCACCACTTCTTTTCAATACAGTAGTAGAAGTTCTAGCTAACACAATAAGAAAAAAGAGAAAAGAAAAGGTATACAGATTAGGAATAAGGAAATAAAACTATCTTTGTTCACAGATGACATGACCATCTATGTAGAAAACCCAAAAGAATCGATAAAATTCCTCATGGAACTAATAAGTAATTATAGCAAGGCTGCAGAATACTAGGTCAAACTACAAAAATAGATTGCTTTATTATACACCAGTAATAAAGAGTTGGTATTTGAAATTTAAAACACAAAACCACATACATTAGCACCTAAAATATGAATATTTAGGTGAAAATATTTAAAAATGTATACGAAATGTATATGAGGGAAACAACAAAACTCTGATTAATGAAGTTAAAGAACTAAATAAATGGAGAGATATTCCATGTTCATGGGTAGGAAGACACAATATTTTCAAGATGTCAGTTCTTCCCAACGTGATCCACAGATTCAATGCAATCCCAATCAAAATCCCAGCAAATCATTTCATGGATGTTGACAAACTGAGTCTAAACTTTATGTGGAGAAGCAAAAGACCCAGAATAGCTAAAATAACATGGAAATAGCAGAACAGAATTGGAGGAGTGACATTACCCAACTTTAGCCCTTGCTATGAAGCTACAGAAACCAAGACAGTATGGTGTTGGGGGAAAAAAAAGAGAGACAAATAGATGAATGGAATGGAACGGAGAGCCCTGAAATAAGCCCACATCAATACAGTCAACTGATCTTTGATAAAGGAGCAAAGGCAATACATTAGAGCAAAGATAGTATTTCCAGTAAACGGTGCTGGAACAACTAGACGTTCACATGAAAAAAAAATGACACAGACATTACACACTTCACAAAAATTAATTTAAAATTATTACAGACCTAAGTGTAAAATGAAAAATGATAAAACTCCCAGAAGATAACACAGGAGAAAACTTAGGTAATCTTGGGTATGGTGATGACTTTTAGACACAACATTCAAGGCATAATCCATGAAAGAAAAAACTGATAAGCTGGACTTTACTAAACTAAAAACTTCTATATAATAAGCAATGTAAAGAGAATGAAAAGATAGTCACAGACCAGCAGAAAACATTTGCAAAAGGCACATCTAATAAAGGACTGTTATCCAAAATAGACCAAGAACACATAAACTTAACAATAAGACAACAAACCAACCAATTAAAAAATATGGAACATAAGAACTAAGCTCGGTAGGAGAAGAAAGGGATAAAGAAAGGGGGGGTAATCAGAAGGGGGAATGAAGCATGAGAGACTATGGACTCTGAGAAACAAACTGAGGGCTTCAGACGGGAGGAGGGTGGGGGAATGGGATAGGCTGGTGATGGGTAGTAAGGAGGGCATGTATTGCATGGTGCACTGGGTGTTACACGCAACTAATGAATCATCGAACTTTACATCAAAAAACAGGGATGTACTGTATGGTGACTAACATAATATAATAAAAAAATATTATTATAAAAAAAGAACAAAAAAGAACACAAGAACTAGTAGAAAAAATAATAAAAAAATAAAATAAACAGCTTAACAGACACCTCACCAAAGAAGATATACAGATGGCAAATAGCATATGAAATGAAAAGATGCTCCACATCATAAGTCATCAAGGAAATGCAAATTAAAACAAGATACTACTATACACACACAAGAATGACCAAATTCCAGTACACTGACAACACCAACGCTAGTGAGGGTGTGGAGCCATGAGAACATTTATGCATTACTTGTGGGAATGCATGATGGTACAGACACTTTGGAAGACAATTTGGAGATTATTTTTAAAAAAACTAAACAAACTCTTACCATTATGATCCTTGGTGTTTACTCAAAGGAGTTGAAAAGTTATGTCCATGCAAAAACCTGCACATGGATATTTATAGCACCTCTACTCATAATTGCCAAAACCTGGAAGCAACAAGGTGTCCTTCAGTAGTTAAATAAACTGTGGCATATCCAGAATGGACTATTCAGCACTAAAAATAAATGAGCAATAATGACATGAAAAGACAGAGGAAAATTAAATGTGTATTTACTAAGTGAAAGAAGCCAATCTGAAAAGGCTACATTTTGTGTGATTTCAAGTAAGGAGAGAGTAAAAAGGTCAATGGTTGCCTGGGGCCGTGGGGAGGTGTAGAAGGATGAAAAGGCAGAGCACAGAAGACATCTAGGGCAGTGAAAATACTCTGTATGATACAACAGTGGTAGATACGTGCCATTATACATTTGTCTCAACTCATGGAAATTGCAACAGCATGAATGAACCCTAATGTAAAATATAGACTTTGGGTAATTATGATGTATCAATGTATGTTCAACAATGATAATAAATGTGCCAATCTGGTGGGGGATGTTGATAATGGCAGAGGCTCTCCATGTATGGAGGCAGAAGCATATGGAAAATCTCTGTACCTCCTCTCAATTTTGCTGTGAACTGCTCTAAAAAACAAACAAATAAAAACAAAACAAAACAAAAACAAACCCTCACTGTAAATTCACATGTAGAGATGCCAGCTAGTCTGTCCATCTGCAGCATTCCACTAGAAAGCTGCCAAGGGAAATGTCAGAGGGATTTGCTGGCTGATTGGTGCCTCTTCTTGTTGCTGTATGAAGGAACCAGATAGCAAAGACAGACAGCAGCTGAATGCTCGAGAAAATATACTGTGCTCATTATGTCAGGTGCTGGAAAAAAGCTGCACCCTTCAAGAAACTCATAGGGGAGAAAACCATACACTGTTTTCAACCAAATGCTGGAGAAAATGTGCTTTACAGAACTCTAGAGATGGACAGAAATGTGCAAACTCAAGCCAAACACTGGGAAAGACACACTGTAGAAATCTGGCAAGTGAGATAAACAGCCACCAGGAGGAGAAAGTCCCTTCCTCCTCCTATGTCTCGCCAGAACCATCTACTAACATGCTTAACACAGTGGTAGGTGCAAAGGAGAAATATTTACATAACTACCTCCATTATCAAGGAACAGTTCAAAAGGTAATAAATTTATAACACATGAGCATTGTTATAGCATTAGCACAAGCATTGAATGAATTATTGCATGTTAAAATCTAAAGAACGAAAACAGACATACTTGACTTTCTAAACATGCTTTAATGGAAAGGGCACTGACTTTGGTGTTACTAATTTGTATGCATCCAACAAGTTATTCTCTAAGCTTCAGTTCCTAAACCATAAATTGGAGGGAGGTATTATGCGTTTTAAATGGCAAAGAGCTATAAAAATAAGTTGTCACTTCTTAATCGTTATTATTGGTAAAATACTCCATAGGGGTACATCACGATGGTTCTTGAAGAGTCTTTGATGTCTGAAATAAACTAGATGTGTTTCCTTCACTCCTGTTTTAGATTTTAAAATGTCCTCCAGATACAAAGTAACCAGAGACTATCTTGAGAGCTTTCATTGGTTTAAAATAGGTACTGTTTTCGTATTAAAATTTTTTAAGGATAAGTATGAAATCAATTACAAATTATAGTTTTTTTTTTCCAAACACACACACAGACACACACACACACATTTGCACATTCCTCTGTGTGTGTGTGTGTGTGGTGCAGGAAACATTCATGTTACAAAATTTTTTCATGTATTGCATTTAGGGATAACTTTCAGAAAAAAAAAGTCATGTGATAATTGTGAGAATAGTTATTTTTTACTAGTTTTAATGTGACTTCCTTAATGATTCACCATCACAAAAGATGTTCTCAAGGTGCCTGGGTGGCTCAGTGGTTAAGTGTCTACCTCTTGATTTTGGCTCAGGTGATGATCTCACGGTTATGAGATCCAGCGCTGCATCGGTCTCCACGCTGAGCCTGGGCCTGCTTAAGAGTCTCTCTCTCCCTCTGCCTCTCCTTCTCCCATTCTCTCCCTCTCTCTTTAAAAAAATTTTTAATTAATTAAAAAATTAAAAAAATGTTCTCCATTGATTTGATAGAGTTTTAGATCTTTTATGGGAACTACATTAATTTCCAAAAATTTTAATTGCAAACAAATACTGCATTTCAAATGATCTATTAATCTTTATAAAGGTAATCATGTGATATTCGCCCTGGCTTATTGACTGGATTAATCACTTTATTTGAAATTCTTGTTTCCTTTCTCTCCAAGTCTGGTTGGTCTCTGTATTTACTTATGTTTTTTAATCCTAGCATTTATTTAATGAGAATTATCGATTAAAATATGGATGGTACTTAACATTTATATTTGGTGATGGTTTTCACATCTTCATATTTCTTCCAAGTCTTTCTCTTATTTAAAAAATCTCTTTTATCTCTTGTTACAGATCTATTTTACTTCTGCACAATAAATATATGATAATCATGAGATGTTAGAAATCTTTTGTTATTTTAAGAATTTAGTCCTTCAATGTATTTTTAAATGCTATTATTTACCTTCTGTATCCAGGATTCATCCTTCCTTCCTTCCTTTCTCCCTTCTCCTGCCCTCTTTTTTCCCCTTTCTTTTTATTCTTTCCTTTTGTTCTCTCTCTCCCCACTTTCCCTCTCTCTCTCTTTCTTTGCTACTTTTCCCCAGATTTTCTGGGGATGGGAACTTTCTAACTTTTGTATTTTTCTGATTTAATAACTGTTCTTCACTTTTTTAAAATTTAATGACTCATTTAATGGTAAGTGGTTTCTTTATATTAAGCTTTGTTCCCCTTAGTTATTAAGATTCCTGTTTTATTGTTTTCTATGTAAACTATTACTATATTATTTATTTCCACTTTAATGCAACATATTTATAAAATTATTTTACAGAATTTTTTTTATCAACACAGAGAGATTTTAAATTTTACATTGGTTATAAATTTATTGTTCATTTTATTTTAACATCTACTGACGAAACCATTCAAGATTTCATGATTGCCTAACACAGCACCTTTCTAGAGTAAGTCAAATAGTCTTGAGATAAAATTCTACTTCATTCATAATTACGCATGAATATTTCTAAATAACTTTCATGAGTGAAAGAAGGGTGTAAATATTATTTACTACTAGATCGCATTGCTTGAAAGAGTGTCAGGCACATAATATCCCTAAAAAATATTTACTAAATTGTGAATAAGTGATATAGGACTAATATTAACCTATAAACATTAATTTAAACTTAATTATTATGTATTTCAGAATACCCTCATTATTATTTTTATTTCCATGATTTGTCCTAAGGTGATTAATGTATTACAATCTCCCTAAACAATTAAGCAATCTGTACTATTTTGTATATTAAAATAAAATGATTTAAAAAGCTACCCATGACCGATGCAGAAATTCACCAATATATAAGCATATCAAAATGTAGAAGCATTAACCTCACATCTGTTTGTTCCCGTGATCCAAGAGTAATCACTTTTATTAAAGTTTGTATCTTCTTACGTATGTTTCTAATAAAACAGAAATTATACATTCTTTCACCAAGATCTATTTTTAATGCCTTAAAGTATAAGAAAAAAAGTCTACAAGAAGATGTTTAATTTACTTGAACTTTGATATACCTAAGAATAACTTACTGCCCTGTGCTTCTTTTTTTTTCTAAAAATTCCTTTGATCGCACAACTTAGAATACAGAATTCTTTAGAACTGTATAAACACATCATGTGTACCTTGGTGTACAGATGACTATAGCAAAATGTATATGAAACTATGGTTTTTAATATTGTGTAGATAACTTTATCATTTAATGGTAATACCATTAGTATCTTCTAATAGTAATACTTCAGGATTTATCTTATTTTTAAAGCAGCAAAATAGTACACATTACCAGTGTACAACATAGCTTATTTAATTATTCCTCTACTGATGGGTACTTCAATTGACCCTTATATTCTTTATTAGAAATATTTCTTCAACAAACAACATGTAACAAGAATCTCACTGCATAGATTTCTATAAGTAGAAAAGCTGGTTCTAATGGCATTAAATTTTAAAATATTGATAGATACTTCCACTAGCCTACACAGCAACTTTATGTGAATTAAGAAAACAAACCAATTCCTCTAGGTAGATGAAGTCTTGTCCAGGACAGAAGGCCTGGCAAAAAGCATTGACTGTCTCCATTTCTCTCCTTGGCCTGACACCTTCAGTCAAATAAACAACTTGCACGTTCCTATATGGTGGCCCTACATCTTGCACTTCACAAATTGTGTAATATACTTTTCTACTAATACGGTACATCTTACTATTAATTTTCATTTCTTCATCACTAGTTAAGATTTTTACCCTTCTGTTATTACATCCTTTTTAAGCTACAGTTATTGGCAATTAATTCAATATTTCTTTAGTAATATTGCTTTGAAATATTAAGGTGAATGAGCTTACCTGTGGGTAAAATAGTAATCATTAAAGTGTTTTAAATATATTTGCATAGCAAAACTCAATTAACTAATGGCATTGAATTGAATTCAGCTAATAAATTTACATGTTTTATTGTCAATTAATTTCTGCATACATGCCATCAAATTCATTAAAAATTAGCAGATGGATACAATTAGCCGTGATCATGAAAACACATTACCAAGAATGCTACGTATTGTTAATTATGGGAATGGAAAGCTTAATTACTCTCATCGAAATAACTGATAAACCTGTTATATGTGGCTTTGCTATATAAAATAATGGGAAACAGGATTTCACAAAGTTTATGGGCATCTGAATGGAAAATACTATAATAGCACCTGAAACAAATATACGTTACTCATTTTCATAAACAGGTGATTGGGCACTTAATTTAGCCTGATTAGGAAAAAAACATTATAAAACGGATTTCTGCACAACTTGTCATGATCTGCAATTAGATTTCCCAGGGGTACTGACATTGAAGAACAAAATACAAGTACAGGCTATGAAGCCAGTCATGAATTGGCCTCACTTCTCCCTCTACCAGGTCACCATTTACCTTTCACTCTATGCTCTAGTAATATAAATCCTTGTTATATCACAGGAACTAATACAATTGAACCTACATCTTGGTTTACTTTGAAGAACTACTCATTTTGAGAATACTTCGTAAGTCAAACAAGGTCAATTCCTATTTCTCTAAAGCATTTATAAGGTACAACTGACATTGTGTTGCCAAGTATTTCTATTCAATCACCACAACCTATTCTACTAAATCACAATATGGCCTCAGAATGTTTTTTTTTAACAAAATATTTGTCTATTTATTTATGCATCAAAATATCTATTGAAAATGTAATATGAACCAGGATATAGCAGTTTAAAAAAAAAAAAGCCTCTATTTTCAGGGATGCTTGGGTGGCTCAGTCAGTTAAGCAGCTGACTCTGGATTTTGGCTCAGGTCATGCTCTGGGGGTCCTGGGACTGAACACTCTGATGGGCTCCGTGCACAGCAGGGAGTCAGCTTGAGGATTCTCTCTCCCTCTCCCACTGCCCCTCCCCACGCTCGCACACTCTCTATCTCTCTCTAAAATAAATAATTTTCTTAAAAAGCCTCTGTTTCCAAAAGATTTACATTGGGGTGCTAGACCATATATAAACAAACACAGACTCTTTTATGTGGTGATTAATGGGGATAAGTGGAGAAAAATCAGGGTAAGAAGATGGTGAGTGATAAGTAGTATACTATTTTAGATGGTGTCTTTGCTAAAAGGCATGTTCAGTAAAGACTAGAAGAAAGTGAGGAAGTAAGTCAAACTCCTTTCTAAGGCAAGAGTAATTCAGGCAGGAAGAACAATGCAGGAGCTTTAGGACGAGCCATGCTTGTATGTTCTGGGAACGTAGAGAAGGCTGCTAACCCAGCTAAAATAGTGAAACTGGCTGGAGATGACATCAAAAGGGATAAAGAAGTATTGGATAGATCATATGCAGTTTTTAATTTCAGTCTAAGTGAAATAAGAAGCCAGAAGATGGTTTCAAAGAGAGAATAGCATACTCTAACACAGGTTTAAAGGGTCTCTTGTTGCATGGATTGTAGAAGGCAATAATGGAAACAAGAGTTTATTGCAATAATCCACATGAAAAGTACTGGTGGCCTGAAGTTGAATCGTGATGGTGGAACTGTGAGAAATTGTTAGATTTTAGATCTGTGCTAATGAGCAGGGTTGAAGAGGAATCAACCATCGCTAGGAGAGATAGGCTGTTATTACTTTAAGCAAGTAGGTAAATGGAACAGGACATTTCTGAGAGAGGAGATTTTGGTGACTGTAGATTGTGAGTTTCAGATTGGAAGGGTTTAAGTCCATGTAAAGCCCAGAGGCGACAGGTATCTATGTAATGGGGCATGTAGATGAATGATGACTTAGGAATCTTGAGTTTTCTATAAATCTTGGGGTTATTGAAATAATTTTGATGTTTTCTTAGGCAATTTGAATGTGTGTATAAAAGAGTCTGTGCATGTTGTCCAAGGAAGTGAGGTTACTAGGACTATATGAGTTACATGGGTCTTGGATTCAGGAAAACCATTAGTAATGTTAAGTCAATAGATGTGCTTTGGTACTGGAAGGATTATTTAGGATAGATTAGAATTTTTTTAACTTGAGATGATATATATTTTCTATGAATAATATTAAATGCATACCCTGGTTTCCAACTCCCAGATCCTAGGAAATATCTAATACTTTTACTTCTGCTCCCTTTTATTTATAAGGAAATCTAAGTCTAAAGTCCCTTTAGGAACATGGTTATGATTGATTGACTGAATATAGAAGAAAACTAATACAGATATTTTATTATATACAATTTGGGATAAAACTAAAACACTTTAATTAGCAGTTCCTTATAGAGGATACTCTACCAACCAAGGGTCCCACACAAGCAAATACAGTCATTTTTCCAAAGTGCCTTGACCAATACTAAAATTTGTAGATCTGGTTACACATGAATGTTCAGTTTGTTGTAGAACTGTTTTCTATTGTTAAGAAATAACTGAACTAAGAATAATCATTTATTTTATAACTTAATTTCCTCCTGAGACTTCTGAGTAATCTGAACTTTCAAGTAGAGTTAATTGCTATGTATTTTAGAACCACCAATCCATTTATAAATAGCAATCCTAATATTCCTCATTTCTTCAGAGATAGCCTTCTGACCACATCGAGCATATGGTGAAGTGCCAAACTGAAATGTTACTTAAAAAACAAATCCTAAATATTCAGCAGTAATTAATCTATTTGAGAAATGCTGAAAATAATTTTTCACACAATTGATCAGTTTAGCAACCAGAGAGAAAGGAGCAATCACCTTGATTGGTAATATTTAAAATATTAAAGACACTCCATGAAAAATCCGAGAGGAGTAAAATGAGGCAAGTTGATAGGAAATGAGACCAAAGAATATGGGAAGAAACAAATTGAATGTAGGAGTTATGAGCACAAGAGGGATGTCAATGATTCAAAGAATTGTGGTTGTATAGCTGCATAGCACTTAAAAACTAGGAAAAAATAAAATCTTTGTTAATTTGTTTCCAGAGTATATATTTACTGATGTCACATCATAAAGAATTTTTTTATTATGATATGTTAGTCACCATACAGTACATCATTTGTTTTTGATGTAGTGTTCCATGATTCATTGTTTGTGTATAACACCCAGGGCTCCATGCAATACGTGCCCTCCTTAATACCCATTACTGGGCATCATAAAGAATTTTTAAGTCATATTAATCATTATCAGATTTAGCAAATAAAATACAAGGTGACCAGTAAAATGTGAACATCAGACAATAATTTTTAAGTGAAAGCATGTTTCTTACATTATTATTATTCATTGTTACCTGAAGTTCAAATTTAACCAGACATCCTCTATTTTATCTGGCAACCCTGCTAATAGTGCTTATATAAACAAAGTGACCCAAAACTGTCAGAGTAAATAAGTCCATCGCAGTTTCTATAACCTCAGAGACAGAATTAACTTAGGCTGGTTATGACACCTATTATGATGTTACCATGAAAAATGTTAGCCATGTGACAGTGGTAATTTATACTACCCTAGAGTCTTTAACTGTACAGAGGGAGTAATATCTACTTCATAGATTTGCTGAATAGATTATCAGATATATATGGCATTTTATATACATACAGCATTTACTAATGTCCTTAAGAAACAGCAGCTGTTATTACCATGCACCTCAGGCTTAACCGTATGTTCTATGGCATGATACCTAGTTTGATGTTTGAGATAATGAAGTATAGAACACTGGGGACATAAGGACCTTAGAAATAATCATCTCAATTTCACCATTTGAGCAGAAAAATTAAAATGAGATTAAGAATAAAAAGGTTCATTTAAAAGAACATATGCCATATTTTGGTATTTAGTGTTGATTCCTCTATAAATTCATTAAGTTATAGTAAAAATCTACGGAAAACATACATTGTTTTCAAGAAAATGATCAAGGGATAGGGTGTTTAAAAGCCACCTCTCAAGGGAAATGGGTATATTCCCCAGCTTGTTTATCAAGAGCCAGTTAAAGTTAGGAGGTCTAGGTGAGTTGAGGATTTTTGGCAATATCTAAGAATATTTTTAATGCATTTTGCAATTTGGCAAATTGTTGAAAATTATGAGGAGAGAGAGACATCATCTCCCTTCTTAATAATGAAAAATATTAGCTCTGACTTTACCCTATATTGCTTGTGGGCATGTGTTTAATTTAGTTGAACTGAAACTGTTACAGAATATAAAGTAACCAAAAAATGTTTCCATAAGGAAAAAATGCTAGAAATTAAGGGGGAAAGTAGGTTTCCCATATCTTTTAATAAATATTATAATTAAGAATCCTGACAAATGAATGTATTCTATCCTTTATTAGTATTTTTATTATTATTATTATCTAAAATGTACATGGTGCTTGTGATGGTTAATTCTGTGTCAGCTTGACTGGGCCACAGTGCCCAGATATCTAGTCAAACATTATTCTGGATGTTTCTGTGAAGGCATTTTTTGGATGAGACCGACATTTACTTTGAATAAAGCAGAACCCTCCAAAATGTGGATGGGCTGCTTTTAATCAGTTGAAGACTTTAAGAGAAGAAACACTGACCTCCCCTTAGCAAAGAGAAATTCTGCCAGCAAATGGCCCTTGGACTCCAACTCTTCCATGAGTCTACAGGTGCTGGCCCACCAGGCAGATTTGGGATTTATCAAGCCTCCATATTCACATAAGCCATATTTTTTTATATTCTTTTTTTTTAATGTTTTTTTTTTATTATATTATGTTAGTCACCATACAGTACATCCCTGGTTTCCGATGTAAAGTTCGATGATTCATTAGTTGTGTATAACACCCAGTGGCGCCATAAGCCAATTTCTTAAATGAAATTTCTCTCTCTCTCCCTCTATCTCCCAATCTCTATCTCTATTTTCTCTATTTCTATCTCTTTTTTTTTGTATCTATACACACACGTACACATTCACACATATTTGGATCTACTTATATAGATGATATATGTAGATAGATAGATAGATGATAGATAGATGAAATAGATATAGGTATATCTTCTGATAGTTCTATTTCTCTGAAGAACCCTGACTAATACACATCACTTATATTTTTTTCATTGTCTTTTAACATAAAAGAGGTGGTTCCTATGCAAATACTTCTTACATTAAATCACTGTCTAAACAAATAAGATGAAAGTCAGACACACAAAGGATAATCAAAAATAAAGGGGTGCCTGTGTGACTCAGTCAGTTGAGCGTTTGAATCTTGGTTTCAGCTCAGGTCATGATCTTGGGCTCCTAGCACCCTGAGTCAGGCTCCCCACTCAGTGGGGAGTCTGCTCTGCTTCCCCCCTCTCTCTCCCTCTGCCCATCCCTCTGCTCATGCACACACGCACACACACACTCTCTCTCTAAAATAAATAATCTTAAAATAAAATAAAATAAAATAAAATAATCTTCCCCTAGCCCATGTGTGTTATTGTATAGTATGAGAATTATAATTGAAAATCATCTGAGTAGACAGACTTCATTTGGGTTCATTTTTATAAAAGTTTCCCATTGTTTTCAAGGTGTTGCATCATGCAATAAGTGCCATTATTTTTATTTCAGAAGATGAAAAAAATTAAAACTAGTAAGGAAGAGATAAGTATAACAGAATATGCCTTATTTATAGTAGGGTAGTAATGAGGCAGGATCTACACACGAGTTTCTTTGTGAAACAGGCACGGGGAGCAGTTAAATTTGCCTCACTTCCATACAAATGATGATTAAACAAATATTCTTTTTGCACCCCCTTCAGGCCTCTCACCTATTCAACACTGAACACACTTGGAGCCTAAAATGTTAATGGTAGACGAGTTGCAGTTATCCTGGCTTTTAGTTTCATTCAACCCTTTCTAATTGGAGCCCCAGGCTTGGATCTCTCACAAACCACATCTTGTACAACACTGCTCTGATAGATAAATAAGCAGAAAAAAACGAAAACAAGAAAGGAAGGCTGGGTTTTTAGGAGAAAGGCCGAGAGAGTACGACATCCAACAGCCTCAAGCGCCTAACTGTGATGAAGGCTGTGAAGAGGTGATAATGCACCGTGTTCCTGTGGCCGACAGATTTAGACAGGTTCTAGAAGGCCAGAAGGTAGATTTAAAATTAAATGGCAAACAGTTACTACCAGTAAGAAAATAGTGTTCACTATAGCTCTCTGCCCAGAGTGTTGATAACACATGTGCCTCCAATCTGGTGTTCTGGAAAGTACTGAACTGGGAGGGGAAATTCAGTGTAAGCAAGTAGGCAGGCACTAGGAACAAACAACTCTGAAACTCCGGGAAGGAACAGTAAGGCAAACCAACGCGCAGAAGGTATTCTCAGGAAATCTAGGTCAGCCCAGTGGCAGAATTTAGAATCAGAGGGCCCCTGGAAACAGGTTATGATATCATTGTTTATAGCATATATGACAGCTGCACAAATAGAGCCTGGTTTGTGCTTAAGTTATTTTAAGGATTTGGACATTCTTTTAAAATCTCTCTAGAGAGTTATTTTACTATAAGAAATTTCATACTTCTGTGAAGTTCACAGTATTTGCTGGCCTCCCTCTTGGTTGTAGGTGTTAGGGATGTCTAATGTTAGCACATCGGGTTATAATACAAAATTCACGAGAACACTGGCTTCCAGGGGCACTCATTTGAAATGTATCTGTACCCTGTTTGTACACATGAATTAATTTAGAGAAAAGATTAACTACATGCTACTCATTAACTATTAGCTTATTTACTAGTCAGTGAGCAAGGTAACAATAATGATATTGTTTTTGCACTTTTGAATCATTTCTCTAGAAGTTGATGGAAAACACAGAGTTTAAAGGAGTATGTTATTTTCATAATCTTGATGAAAAAGAATGAATAAGCAAATGCACTCATCAGGCAGTAATGACGTTTACTGTTGTTTATGAACTTTAATTTCTAAAATAATTCTTTGACTATTTTTTTCACAGATACTTTTTCAGGAGATGGAATAAGTCATCACTGGAAAGGTTTGGATCCTGGTTATATGTTTAACTTAAACTAATGGAATAGTTTCTCATAGAAGTTAAATGCTTGTGACAAACTGTCCATTATCTTTATCACTCATTCTTATTAGTAAATAAACTGTGCTTTTTGTTCTTTGTCTTGTATTTTTCCTATTAAGCAAGTCAACATGGAATGATAATTCAGAGCAAGGACTCTGGATCAAAAAGGTCTGGCTTCAGAACTTGACTCCGGAACTTTTTAACTATGTAATCTTGAGTAAATTAATTAACGTCTCTATGTTTTAGTTTTTTTATCTTTAAACTGAGACAAATAATAGTATGCAACACATATTGTATGAGCATTAGCTAAGTTATATTGAGTAAGTTATATGCAAACTTAGAATAAAATAAGTGTTAAGTAAGTTATATGTGCTTAGACACATAGGGAGCACTTTATGCATACATACAGATACAATATTAGTCTTTTTAATTTATTACATTTTATCAGTTTCATTGGCCCTGCCTCAGTCAGATCTCTATCATCGTCCATTTCAGTTATTCAAACAGCTTCCCACCTCTTTTCCTCTAATCTTTACTTGCCTTCAGTTCATACACACTGTTGCTGGAATGACTTTTCAGAAATCTACCACCATAGCATTCTGAGCATAATAGATCCTTCATAAATGTTTGTTAGGAGTGATGTAATCATTTAAAGTGTGTGCTTTCTTGTACCCTGGTAAAACCTGTGGAGTATGAGATAATCCTGTTGGTAAAAGCAACTTATTTGGAAGGATCAAATTAACAAGAAGCACTAACAGAATCTAGATCCTGGAGTGGGGGGTTGGGAGATGGCACTAGAAGAAGAAAGCAAACATTACCTAACCTTTGCTGTGTGCTAGAGAAGAACAACAACAACAAAAAACACATAAGCAATTCAGAAATACTATGATCAATTAAGTACAATTACAACCATATACTTCTTTCCAAAAATCCCTCATTATTGTATCTAATTCTTAACTCAGACTTGAACTAATCTTTATTTCCTTCCTTTAGGCTGGATCCAGAATTGTGTGCTGCCATTTTAATTCAGTATGATATGTCAAGGATATTCATAAACCATTAAATAGTTATTGGAAACTATGATTACATGCCTTCATAATATATACAATACTTCTATAAAACCAATTTACATAAATGTTGGGAAAAAAATAATACCACAGACTAAGAAATTAAAAACTGGACCTTGTTTCTTTTAAGAAGTGAATTGTTAAAAGGAAAGAGAGAAGCACTCACCAGTCGGCAATACCCTAGTACCTTTCCACGTTAAAATTACTGACTTTTTTGTGTAAACAAATATAATAATTCACTCCCCTTCAGATTAGTCTTGAGGTCAGGAGGGTACATAAGAGCCTTGTTACCAGAGATAGGAAAGAGAGAGACAGATTTGTAGTTATAAAGTAATTAAAAGCTACTTAAATGTGGTATTCTTATAAGTCACATGAGTTGTGTAGTAAATAATTCAAATCTATACTTGGCTTATAGTGTTACAGTGTTTCAATAGAGAAGCAAGTATAAAAATCTGCATTGGTTGAGATTTAACATACATTGAAGTTCTGTTTCATATGGAGACTGATTCCTTCATCTTAATTATTCTTGTATTGTTGGAACAATTAAGTTATGTAAATTTTTTGCTGTTTTCAAAACTACTATATCCACATCTTTTTAACTTAGATTTTAGCTGAATTACTGATACTTTACTCATAAATAACTCGTTGTAAAGCAACTAAAGGGGTAATGTGAATTGTGTTATGGTTTTTGGTAGTATAGACAAATTATGTGTCACAGTTCATGTGTCACAGTTTATAATATCAGCATATGCATTGTCTATCTCACTACAGCTTTATCAAAGAAATCATTTCACTTTTTGCTAGGAAACAATTACCCTATTACTTAAATTACCCATTCAGTTAAGAAAATATCTTTGTGTTTACAACATGTGTTTTTGGGTTTGTTTTCCTTCAAGTATTTTCATTTCTGAGACGTTTACAGTACTTGCAGCTTTTTTATTAGAAGTGTAAACAAAAGCAAAATTTGCTGGAACATAAAATCTATTATTAAATTGAGTATATATTTAGTAAAAGTTTCAGTTTATACAAATATACACACACATTCATGAGTAGCAGAAAAGTATAAAGGAAAACTAACAGAGTTTGCTTCTGGATATTTTTTGTTATTTTCCTTATGCTATTGCGTGTTTTCAGTACATACACAATGAGCGTCTTAATTTTATAACAAATGAGTAAATAAAAACTTACTTTTATTAAGGCATCCTTTATACCAATAGGTTAATAATTATGTGTGAACAAAGCATACAATTTGATGAGTTTTAACAAATGCATACACTTATGGAACCATGACTACAATCAGGATAAAAATATTTTATGTCATACCCAGACGTTCTCCTGTGGCCCTTCCAGTCAATCCCTTTTTCCACCCCTGGCTCCTGGATCTGTTTTCTATATTTAGATATATAGATATTAAAAGAGATTTATGATTATGAGGAATGGGCTCATGTGATTATCAAGGCTGAGAAGTCCC
Source organism: Ursus maritimus (assembly GCF_017311325.1). Taxonomy (NCBI): domain Eukaryota; kingdom Metazoa; phylum Chordata; class Mammalia; order Carnivora; family Ursidae; genus Ursus; species Ursus maritimus. The sequence continues at coordinate 17,155,320 of NW_024423564.1, forward strand.
ATGATCTGCCACCTGTAAGCTGGAGATCCAGAAAACTAATGGTGTAATTCAGTCTGAGTCTGAAGGTCTGAGTACTAGGTTAGCTGATGGTGTAAATCCCACTCAAAGGGATGAAAATGTTAGAGGTCCCCCCGGCTCAATCAGTAAGGCAGAGTTAAAAAATGGGTAAATTCTTCCAACCTCTACCCTTTGTTCTAGTCAGACCCTTAAGGAATTAGGCGATGCCCATATTGGGGAGGGCTATTTACTGAGTCCATCAACTTAAATGCTAATCTGGCCCAGAAACATCCACACAAACACACCCAAAATTACGTTTAATCTGGGCACCCCATGACCAATCAAACTGACACATAAAATTGACTGATACATTCTCCATTTTCACTGTTTTTATTTCACTAACTGCTGAAGAGTTTTCACTGTCCAATTTATTTTTCTCATTTAGGGAGAAGTATTTTCAAATCCTACTATCTTCAACCTGCTAAAAACCTCCATAAGACAGAGATGGCCTTTGCAATGCACCTAGGGATGATGTGGATAGAGTGGCAATTGGAAGCTGTGCATTGGTTCAACAGTGGGGACTCCTCACTAAGACTGCTGTTGCTGAAAACCAACTTGTCAGCAGAAAAAACATAACTGAGCCCTCAATACGGTACTTTCTCCTTCAAGGAGTCTTCCAGCACGGGGTAGCAAGAGCAAGTCAATCAGAACCCTTCCACTTTAGGCATCAACAATTGATCCTTACTGGAAATACACCTAATGCAGATGGCAGTATGCCTCTCCTGCATGCAGTACCTTTGGTAGCAACACAATCTTAAGGCTTTAAAACATGTCTTATTTACTGACATGGAATAATGCACAATATTTCCTCAGACAAAGAAACACATTCCACAGCAGAGGAAGTATGACAATGAACACATGGCCATGAGATCCACTACAGTATACTGCCTTATCTAGAAGCAGACAACCTGATGGAAATTTGCCTATAGAAGGGTTGGTGCCAGCTTAGGTTGGTATACTTTCCTCCAGGATGGTATATAGTGTATTTATTGAACCAAAGACCAACATATGTTGCTGTATCCCCAAATGCTAGAATAGATGGGTCTAGAAAACAGAAAGTTAATAAATGGACCTCTCCCACCATTAGTCCCAGTAACTGTCCTGTGGAATTTGCCCTTCCTATAATGTTGGACTATTGGTGTTAGATCCCAGGAGCAGAACGCTTCCACCAGTCGGCAGAGTAAGGATTATTAAACTTAATACCACTGTGGCCAGGGTAATTTTGGGCTTCTCATGCCAGTAGACTGTAGACACTGAAATAAATTACTATATTGACAGATGTTATTGATTCTGATCATGTTGAGGGGCTAGGGTTGTTGTTATATAATGTTATCAAGGAACAACAGAGTTAAAAGTTACATGGAAGACTTTTGGTACTTCCATTCCTGGTCATAAAGCAGATGGAAAATTGCAACAATTAGTCTGGTAAGAAAAAGAGCAAGGATTCAGACCACTCCATAATTAGGGTCTGTGTTATACTCCTAAGCAAGCCACCTGACCCAGCTGCAGGGTTTGCCACAGGTAAAGAAAATTTAGAAAGTGTGGTGAAGGACAGAGATAATGAATTGTCACTTCGGAATAAGCTAAAGCAGTGGTCAATGTAGATTGTTTCAGTAACCTGCAATTATTCATTTTTAGAGATGATGGGTGAACACCAAAATGAAGAGGGAGTGCCGGAGTAGACTTAAAGAAACAAGAAGGGTGTGTCCTCTGGAGGAAAGATTTGAGACCTACAAACCAACTAACCTTCCTATTTGTTCCTGGAGGTCTAAAGTCATGACTTTTTGAAGTATGAAGGTCTATTCATACAACTAGCTCAGTTATTCTGCACTATATTAAGGTCAGTGCTACTCTCGGTGAAATTTTTTTTGTTCTGATATATTGCTGCTTGCTCTTTCGTGAGCCCTCACTAAGAAGAGGCAATATGGACACAATAGACACAAACTTCCCAGCAATATATCTATTACATCCATGTTTTTCCTGCCTATTTAACACTTTCTTTAATTCTAGTCTAGAAGAACATGCAGAACTTAGCAATAAAAAGCTAGTCCTGATACCTGGGTGTATCTGTTATTTTCAGCTCATAGATGCAGATATGAATGAGCCTAAATAATGAGGCTAGCTCCTTCTGTTAGTGAATCTACTGACCTCCCTATGAAGAATGAAGTTATGTTATGTCAAATTATCTAAATAAACAGAGGGAATTTTTAAAATTTATTTTTTCCTTATAATTTTGAATAACCTATTTAGGAGTGAGAATTTAGGGCATTACTGCCAATTATCAGAGTTGACAACCTCTCGCTTAAGGATTTCATGAGATTTTTAAGGCATGAGATTATATATGCATGAGAAAGTGTGATTGGAAGCCAACAGGAATTATATACAATACTTGAAAAATAATGAGAAATGCATTTATTAGTTCAGAAAACCAGTTTATGAAACTTACAGACTAAAGTGTTTTGACAGGCAGTAGAAATTATAGGTAGAGAATTAATAGCATTTCCAAATTTAGCCAGAACACAATGACTTTCTTTAATGTCTTATTAATATATTCCAGCATTTTGAGACCAATGTATAGGGAAAAGAGTATATGTTTTATTTGAATTAGTAGGACAGTTTTGCACTAATTTAATGTCAGGAGTATATGCAACTAGCTACAAGACGATATAAGGAAGATTTTCCATTAACCTACTGAACTGAAATTATCAACTTGAAATTTTCTAATGATGAAGTTAGCATAGGCTTTTAAAAATAAAAAAAAAAAAGGAAGAAAAGGAGCATCAGAAGTGAAATCATTAGCTAACTGAAAATTTATAGACCTGTTCACGAAAAATGCATAACAACCATCACCTTTCGGATTTTTATGCTTCTGTTTTAAGGAGAGAATTTGTCCTTATATCAATGATTAATCCCTCCAAGTATCTGAATCACAGCAACTCTTGCCTTTTCAGTAATCTTTCACTATCCAATATTACCTATCTCTGCTATATATTCTTACTCCTTTCTACAATATCCAATAAAAGAGCATTAAAATCTTTCTTTGGAAAACACAGCTCTTTACAGCTACTGTCTTAGTCTCTCCTTCCCCATCACAACCATTTTCGTGGGTCCTCTCATTCATGACTCCAGCCACTGCAACACAAAATTGTTCCCATCACTTTGATGACATTATTCTAACTAATTCAATTCATTTCAGCAAATACATATTTTACACTTACTCTTTGGCCGACATTGATTGGTTAGGGAATGCAACCATGAATAGGACAGCAAAGGGCACTGTTCCTCTAGTAAAGAATGGAGAGTAAGTAAAAAAAAACAACAACCCCCCCCAAAAAAACTATAATATTATTCATTTTAAAATAATGATGAAATTTTAAAGAAAAGTAATTTGCTGTAGAGTGGTGTTGTCTACCTAAGATGTAAGAGAAATTCTTTGTTTATTTGCTTTTGTTTTTTTTTTTTTTAACAAATGATAAGCTGGGATCTAAAACCAATTATATCTGAAAAAGAAACATTCCTGGAAAAGGCACAGCATGACCAAAACCTTAAGGTAACAGAGTTTGCTGTGTTCTTGTAAATTAAAAAAAAAAAAAAAGAAAAAAAAGAAAAAAGCCAATAGGAATTGTCTAGTGAGTAAGCAGGAGAGTGCAAGAGAAGAGGTTGCAATGCTAGCCTAGATGTTATAGACCAGGCTCTAAATCATACATGCCTCACAATCCATGGTAGAAAGATCAGGTTTTACTAGAATTGTAAAGAAAAGTCACTGAAAATTTTTAAATAGGAAAGAGATACCATGTGATTTTATCTTTTAGGATGAATGGAATGAAGGGGTACAAGGGGCAAGGGAAGGAACTAGGGACAGGTGGAATGATCTAGGTAAGAAGCAATGGTAGCCTGAACTAGAATGGTGGTAGGCTTAGTCAGATGAAAAGGAGAGATGCAAATATATTTTGAAGGTAGTCAGGCCAGGATTTGTTAAAGGACAAGGACTTAGAAGTAGAGAAAGTTCGGGTGGAGGGAGTTAAGATGGCGGAGGAGTAGGGGATCTCTTTCTCAGTTGGTTCCCTGAGTCGAGTTGGATAGTAACCAGACCAGCCTGAACATCCACGGAATCAGCCTGAGACGCAGGAAGATACATCTGGATCTCTACAAATGAACATCTCCAGCGCTGAGTATTGAGGTACGAAGTGGGGAGCCGTGAAACCGCACACAGATATCGGAAGATAAATGGAAGGGAGAGGGAGCCGCCGCGTTTGGGCGATGGGAAGCAGTAGCCACCTGCACGGGGGAGCAGGTGGACTCACGGACTGCACCTGCAAGAGAGCGGACTGAGACCGTGAGCCAGGAACGTGCACCACCAGATTGAAACAGAGCTCTGGTGTGCTCACTGGAACCAGACTGAGACCAGGAGCTCCAGGAGCGTGGGGGCAGCGGGTGGCTGGTGGCTGGAGGTGTAAGAAACACAAAGGACAGAGACTCGCCGGCGTGGAAGTGAGGACTGGGACGCCGGGTGTGGGTTGCACATCCCGGGATGCTGCAGGGTTGAGCAGCACCAACAGAAACAGAGTTAAAGTGGCCAGAACATCAGTGGAGAACGGTCTGCGATCCCTCTGTTCTGAGACAGAGGCTGAGATTCGGCCACTGCTGCTCTGACTCTCAGAAGAGGCACAGCAAACCGCCAGGGAAAGCCGCCAGAGAAAAGCCTGGAAATACTGGCTCACAGCGTGCCCATCCCCATACCTCCTCGCAGGGGACACGGAGACTCTACCCAAACAGGGTTGCCTGAGTATTGGTGTGGCAGGCCCCTCCCCCAGAAGGCAGGCTGAAAAATCAAGAAGCCCACATCCCTAAGATCCCTATAAAACAAGGGCGACGGCCTGGGTCCTGGACAATAATTTGGACTCTGGACAACCCGGCAACCTCTCCTCATCAGAATGACGACAAGGAGAAATCCCCCCCAGCAAAGAAAAGACAATGAGTCTGTGACCTCTGCCACAGAAATAATGGATATGGATATAACCAAATTATCAGAAATGGAGTTCAGAGTAACAATGGTCAAGATGATGTGTAGAATTGAGAAAAGTATTAATGAAAATGTTAATGAGAATATAGAATCTCTAAGGGCAGAAATGAGAGCGAATCGCAAAATTAAAAATTTTATGAATCAAATGCAGTCGAAACTAGAGGCTCTGACGGCCAGAGTGAATGAGGCAGAAGAACAAAACGGCGAATTAGAGGATGGGTTAGTAGAAGAGAAAGCTAGATTAGAAACTTGGCTCAAAAAAATCCAATCTCAAGAATGTAGGTTATGGGAGATTACTGACTCAATGAAACGTTCCAATGTCAGAATCATTGGCATCCGCGAGGGGGTGGAGAAAAACAGAGGTCTAGAAGAGATATTTGAACAATGTGTAGCTGAAAACTTCCCTAATCTACCAAAGGAAACAAGCATTCCCGTCCAAGGGGCCGAGAGGACCCCTCCCAAGCTCAACCACGACAAACCTACACCACGTCACATCATAGTGCAATTCGCAAATATTAGATCCAAGGATACAGTATTGAAAGTGGCCTGGGCAAAGAAATTTCTCACGTACTGAGGCAAAAGTATCAGAATTAAGTCAGACCTGTCTACACAGACCTGGAATGAGAGAAAGGGTTGGGGGGCATTTTTAAAACTCTTTCAGAGAAAAACATGCAGCCAAGGATCCTTTATCCGGCAAGGCTGTCATTCAGAATTGATGGAGAGAGAAAGACCTTCCAGAATCGCCAGTCACTGACCAATTTCATAACCACGAAACCAGCCCTACATGAGATATTAAGGGGGGTTCTATAAAAGTAAAAAGGCCCCAAGAGTGATACACAACAGAAAGTCACAATCTATAGAAACAAAGACTTTATAGCAACATGGCATCATTAAAATCATATCTCTCAATAATCAGTCTCAATGTAAATGGCCTAAATGCTCCCATAATATG